>NW_026571095.1:9904318-10160460 GCF_026225935.1 Boleophthalmus pectinirostris
GAGAGAGAAGAGAGAGACAGAGAGGAGGAGGAGGAGAGAGAGCGAAAGAGGGAGAGAGAAGAGAAAGACAGAGAGAGGTTCTGAGCAATAGAGAGAGATGAGAAAAAAGAGAATGAGAGGCGGGCAGAGAGAGAAAGAGAAACAGAGGAAGAGAGCAAGAGAGAGAGAGAGAGAGAGAGAAATGAGAAGGAGGGGAGGAGAGAGAGAGAAAGAGAGAGAGAGGTGAGAGAGAGAGAGAGGAGAGAGAGAGAAGAGAAAGAGGAGAGGGTGAGACAGGAGGAGAGAGAGAGAGAGAGAGAAAGGGAGAGAGAGGGAAAGCCAGAGGGAGACAGAGAGAGGTGAGAAAACAGAGGAGGAGAGAGAAAGAGACATAGTGGAGGAGAGCAAAAGAGAGAGAGAGGGAGAGAGAGGGTAAGACAAAGAGTGAGAGGAGGAGAGAGAACAAGAGAGGGAGATGAGAAAGAGAGTGAGAGGAGGAGAGAGAAAGAAACAGAAAGAGGGAGAGAGAAAGAGAGACGGGGAGAGCACTAGAGAGAGCTGAGAAAAAGAGAAGAGAAGGCAGAGAGGGAAAGAGACAGAGAGAGAGAGAGAGAGAGAGAGAGAGAAGAGAGAGAGGAGAGAGATGAAAAAGAGAGAGAAAGAGAAAGAAAGAGGGAAAGAGACAAGACATCATTGACAGTGGTAAGTGTATGAGATATGGTTGATTTGTGGATTACGTCCGAAACCCGTTTTGTTGCTGTTCATACCGTCGATCCATCGCTCAAACTCTTCAGGTTTTCTTTTCGTCTTCTCTTACCATCTGTTTCGGATGATCACACCACAGAGAAATGAATTCTACCATATGTTATCACCTCCAAGTTTAACTCGAGATAAAAAACACATGGAAATCAGTTGTGCTAATCGTTCTGACCTCTCATTTCTTCGCCTTATTTCATTTTAAAACACCTGAATATGAAGTTCACATTCTAGAAGTTACAATCTAAAGTTTGCAAAGTTATAACTCTGAAATCACTCAGACAGTTCCAATAAACCTTTTTTTTATTTCAAACTAATTATAATGAGCAAAGTTTGCATGGAACAGGTGGACAAGATTCTCTTTCAATATATATATATGTATTTCACAATGAGGTAATGCTATAGTCGAAAGTTATATTTGCAATCTTGCAGCACAATTAAAGGTCCATATTACATTTTCTGATCTGTGTTATAATGTTTCATACCTGGAGCTGTGTTTTCTTTCATTTGACATGTTTAAATCTTGAATATTTAAGCTGAGTTCTTCTCTCAAACAGAAAATACTCTGTACCACCTTGTGATGTCATGCAGTAATAATGGGAAGGGTTTTTTTGAACTGTGTTTTTAATCTCCAAACATCTTCATTAGAATCATTTGGATCATTTCAGCCCTGGAATTGCTGATCTCTACTAAAGAAAAGAATGTCGAACTTAAAAACTACCACCACATGACATCACAAGTTGGAGACAGAGCATTTTGAACTTTGGAGATACTGACAGAATCTAAATCCAAATCCAGTTTATTTCTAAAGCACAAAGTTGGCCAAAGTGCTGTACGCAAATATAAAAACATATATATAATACGATAAAAAAAAAAAAAAAAAAAAATCAAACAATTATTGAAGAGTAAAAGAGCTCAAAACTAGTTAAAAGCCAAAAAATTAAAAAGTGTGTTTTAAGAAGTGATTTAAAAGCAAGAAGAGCGTCAGCTTGTCTTATGTGAATAGGAAACTCATTCCATAAGTTAGGCCCAACAAAAGAAAATGCTCTGTCTCCTCAAAACTTCCACCTGGACTGATGAACAATGAGCAGAGTCTGGTCAGCAGATCTGAGAGAGCACGTCCAAGAAGATGGCACCGGCAGGTCAGCGAGGTATTGTGGGGCAAGACCATTAAGGTGAGGGTTTCATCCTGCCCCTCCTTTCCCTGCTCCTTCTCTCCTTACCTTATTTGGCGTTTCCTGGGAGGATCCCAGTCACGCACCTGCTGAGCTCCACTCCTGATACTCATCAGTGAATCATCTCCTGCCATAGAAGACCTGCTGACCTGCTCTTCAGTGCCAGATTGCTCCATCATTCTAGTGGTGAACAACTTAGGCTTTTTGTATGTTTTTTTGAGATTTCCGAAAACTTTTTGATACTTACCAGTTTCTTTCTGACCTATCCCAGCACTTCCATTTGGAGCCAGCTTCATCCCATCGCCACCTGTTTCCGTAAGCCTCTGGTCACCCTCCATCCGTCCTGCCTCCCCTGGAATCTTTCCACCCTCCACAACTATTTTTGTTAATAAAATATCTTTTTTTTTTCTCTGCATATTTGGGTCCAACCAGTAATTCCTAACCATTTAGGCCAGGGGTGTCCAAACTTTTTTCATCAAGGGCCACATATCTAAACACAGACGAAGCAGAGGGTTGATCGAGGGCCGTAGACCTGTGCTCAATACAGTGAATAATTAAAATATGTGCATGTTTAACACGTTAGAAGGACCTTTTATTCATGCTAAGATCCTTAAAACCACACACTAAATATTAAATTATAGCTTCATCAAGGTAGATTTTCAAATAAAACTTGCAGTAAAAAAGTTTAAATTTTAATGTCATTTGGGCCAATTCACCTGGAAGCATGAGGGCCACATTTGGCCCACGGACCATACTTTGAACATGTTTTATGTTATTAGGTTCTTTTTTCAGACCTAGAGTTTTGTTTCATATCTGACAGTTTCAACTGCTCACTATCGGTCAGGACAGTATCCCAGGTGTGTGAGAGTCAAAAAGCCCCTCGTCCTGGTTTATCGTCCTGGTTTATCGTCCTGTAGGCACGTTTCACGTATTTCGATTGCCTCTTTAATCCAGCAACAGTGTTTGTTTTCCTCTGTCCCAATGATGTTTGCTCCATCCCAGTCGATTATTTATTTATTTATTTATTGGATCCCCATTAGTCTTTACTCAGGTAAAGACTATTCTTCCTGGGGTCCAAGTTGGCATAATTTACAATAAAATGTTCCATTATAATAAAAAAGTTCACACATAAGATAATGTGGTTCTCTCTTTTTTTCTCTTTGAGTTGTTCCTGTTGGTATGAAACAAAACTCTAGGTCTGAAAAAAGAAACTAATAACATAAAATATCAGAAGACCAAATGAATCTCACTGGACTACTTACTTTGGACGTGCCTGATTTAGGCGTTTAAAAACAAATCAAAGTACTTCAAAATCCACTCTAAGAAATCAGGATTACTTAAACATGCGTGAATGAAACAAAACACAACTCCAAGTATGTTTTTAATGTTTTATAATGTGACTTAAAACTCACAAGTCAGTTTTGCGTAATATAGGAGCTTTAAATTGGAGTATACATGTTCCTGTGCCATTGCGAGATTCAAGCATAAATTACAATAAATTTTTACACAACCAAATACATGGTTCACTTTATTAGAACATTTATACCTGATATAAAATACATCATTAATTACTCATTTGATTTGATGTATTTACTCCCACCTCACCTCCGAGCCTTATAAATATGAACCCACAATGCCATTCCAAATCAAACATTAATATCACGTAAAAGGCTGATAAATTAAGCCAATTTGAAAATGACTCTTTACACCGTCCATTAATTGCGGTATTGAGCGCTCTCCCTGTGTTTTCTCTACATGACTGATGACTATGAGCTGCTGTTGTGCCAGAGGGAGGAGAAGGTGCAACTAAAGAGCCACCACTCATTTGTTTAAAAGCATATTGTCATTAGCTGAGGTGCAAAGAGTTACAACTGCGATTCCCACAATGCACCGCGGACGGGCCGTAGAAACGAGCGGACGGCGTGAAAAATGGTGTTTAGGCTTACAGAAATGTCTTGAATCAACATATATGCAGCCTATGGGGTCGTTTGTCAAATTCACTGCAAGTAAAAGAAGATTTAAGTTGGCGTGTTAGCATTCGGGGGTCATACATCTACTCTGGCAGGCTATTCCTTCCATTTCTGACGGTTATAAACGCTAAGAATTTCTAATATTTTTTATTTTGGCAGATGTGTCAGAGCAGCGCTGTATGTTTAGGACCCCGGGGCAAGTTAAAATACACCAGAGGGGTTCAATGTCTTTAATGTTAAGTAAGACGAGGTGAAGGACCGGCCAAGAGTTGAATTAGTTGTGTAAGGCTGAAGGAATTTAGTAAGAAAACATGTTTAAATACGGTGGAAAGAGGTCGGGCCGTGACTTAATAATAACAGACCGTGTGGTGGCACTTCAGAAACGCCACAGTGCACCTACATGTACGGAGCTACTGGAGACTTTCGAAACTTTTGTTTTCTTCGACAATATATGTGTTGGACTCTTTCCTTTCGGCATTCTGATGGACTTGTGTATGCGTAAAATTAAAGTTACCTGATTTTCAGACCGTGAAGAAGGAATCTGAATCTGCTGAAATTGTTTCTCACAAACGTCAGAAGTACACAGTACATGCACAAACACAGCTTTACAACAGTGGTCGAACAGTTTGTTTTGTTTTCCAGATAGAAAAATAGGGTTACATGTTCCTATTTCGACATGCCGCTATTTAGACACTGACGTCTAATTGTCGGAGTAGTGGCATAAACTTTATTTTGCAAGAGTCCCACTACTTTGTCACGTAACTATTTTTCAAACATTCCACTTTTCTGACATGAATAATATTAATGTGATAGCCTATTATACTTTGCGCTCCCATATATCATAAGATGCAGACAGTGGGAAAATGTCCTGACTGATCGCTGTGGGAAACAGTCATACATTTTAAAAAAGAACATAGGGCAGCCTTCGGGAAATGATCAAATCTAAAACAGAGGCGGCGTGGACCCTTTGTGCTTCATTCATTCCGTCATTTCATGTTGTCTGCGGAGAACAACGTATAATGTCGAAATAGTGATACTAAAAAGTGTCAGAAACGCGTAAATAGATTCATGTCGAATTAAAAGGATGTTGGAATAGGTTAGGGTGACCATATTTCCGTTTGTGAAAACCCGGACACCTTTGGGGGGAGTTCACCTTTCATGGTCTCACTGTTTCTCAGATTTTTTTTTTTTTAGTGCAATTTTGCATGCTTTTTTTTTTTTTTTTTTAACAGCATATGAATGCGTATTGTGTATTACAGGCGGGTAGTAATTACACACGGGTGGGTCAGGACTAAACCAGGTCTAAACCAGGACTAATCTTGGACTTAAGAGAGAGAATAGGGAGCAGTTTGTCGTGCGACCGGGCGATTGCCGCGTTTACCTCCGTGAGGTACGGAGCTGAGCCGGTCCTTTCTCCTGCGTCACCTCCGAGCCCGTCCTGACACTGAGTCCTGTTTCTGGTTTAGTTAGTCCTGGTTTAGTCCTGGTTTAGTCCTTGGTTCAGTCCGTGGCGTAGGCAGCGCAAAAGTTTGATATAATCTCGGGTTAACGGGCAGGTGCGGTCCTGTCCTGGGGGGTCTCCAAAAATGGAGCCATGCAGGACTCTGCACTGTAGCTCCATTACGGAATAAAAGAATCTTCAGTTCGTTACATAAAGAAGGAGGAAAATAACAAAAGGACGACAGCAGCAATAAGTTTTAAGAAGGAAGTAAAAAGGGTTGCACCTGTCCTGTCTGAGAAAAGTGTATAAAGTTTGTGCTGAGGGGTTTTACAGCCTTAAAACAGATAGAATAATTGTAAAATATAAAGTTGACTACTCCGTGGATTTCATCTATCGCGGGTTATTTTTAGAACATAACCCCCACGATAAACGAGGGACCACTGTACTCTCACCTCGCAACCTGTGCACATGGCCTCACAATTGTCCCGACCGGGATGGAAAACGGAGAATTTCTTGTACAAGTCATTGTTAAATGCGCATTTGTGCTTCAGTATGTTGCAGACTGACCGACTGTTTGTGTCTCGCTCCTTCTGAGTCACAGACGCTACGAGAGACGCTCAGTTTAATGCCCCTAATGAACTGTACTGAAAACCCGGACATTTGAATCACTTTATAAAAAAAAAACCCGGACGCCCAGGACAGGACACAAAAAACGGACATGTCCAGGGAAAAACGGACGTTTGGTCACCCTAGAATAGGTGGCAGACCCCGAAAACGAGAATGAACCACCCTTGCTCATCCAATCAGCTCTCACCCCAAAGCATCCAAATAGCTTTATTATGTTTGCAATACATAAGAAAGCAACAGATAAAATGTTTTATAATTAGATGAAGACGGTCTTTCCAGGCAAAAAAAAAAAGTATTTACTCATTTATGAGAAAAAGATTTGGGTGCTGCAGCTTTATTACAGGCTTTATTAACCAACCATAATTGTCCTCTGCATTTGATCCATCAAAGCAGACCCTGTGAGTGGGGTAAACAATCGGATATATTTGTACTTACAGTAGATCATAATTATAAACTTATACATAGCCTACAAAAACAAGTCCACAAGAATATCATGTATCATTTGTTCATTTGTTTTTCAAAATAAAACTGAAATTAAGAAAACAAAACAAACAAACAAACAAAAAAAATCGTCATTATTTGTCTCCAAAACCACAATGAAAAAAAAAAACAAAAAAACAAACAAAAAACAGAATTAATAATGGGGTGCAAAAGTCTGGCATCACAGTTTAAGTCATGGAAACAGGAAACGGCCGTTATCCCTTTTTTCCATTATTAATTTAAACACAAAATCGAAAACTGAAAAAATGAATCGTTTTCCGGTTTCATATGTTTTTATTTATGTGCAAACAGATATAAATATGTCATTCAAACAACACATGTGCACACACTTTATCCATTTTTATGCAGATAAAACAACCCTGACTAACGAAGTTAACTAACAAAAACAAATCACTCAAGAAATAGGTGTATAATAATAATAATAGAATGATAAAAATACACTTACTAATATTAATAACAAATAAAAAATAAAATTAATAAATAAATAAAATAATAAAATAATTTAAGAAATATATAATAATAATAATAATAATAATAATAATAAAGAAGGGGTGGGTAGGTGGTTGGTTTAGACTGTTTTAAACAAGTCAATAAATGGCTGCCACTTTCTAAAAAAATGTCTTTATGTTACCTTTCTTGGAATACCTAATCTTCTCTACTTTCAAAAAGGACATAACTTCATTAATCCATCGAGTGCTGGATGGGGCTTTTGTAGATTTCCAATGCAAGAGGAGATGGCGTCTTGCAACAAGAGAAGTAAACGCCCAAACTTACAGTTGTAAAGTTGAATAGCTAGAGAAGTCTTCTGGAAGACCAAAGATAGCTGCATACAAAGAAACATTCATTGTTTTTGACAACACCTTGGACAACGTGTCAAAGTAAACCTGCCAAAAGGTTGTCAGGCCTGGGCAAAGAAAAGACATATGCATGAGATTACAATGAATCATTTTCCATTTATTCATTTTGTTCATTCCGTTTATTCAAATAGTTTGTTTTTTTCGTTTTCTTACTTTTGGTTTTATTTTGAAATATGAATGAACGACTGATACACGGCTTCACAAGTGTCCCCATCAGTTACCTTTGCTAAAACATATGGACACCACTGGATGTGAATAGCTATCAATAAGTACAAATCTAAATACATTTGTTTATTAAAAAGTACCTTTGTAAGTATAATAGTAGCACATAGGCTAGTCCAACAGTATCATTTTACGTTCAGCTTCTACACTTAATCTCTTACAACATAAAAAACACATCATCATCTCACTGGGGCCTCTTCTATCAGCAGTATGTGGACCCTCTTTTATGTCTGACAACTTTCCAATCCATCATCTTTGTGATGGTGTGCCTCCGAACGGCACAAAGCCCCAAAGTGTCTCCTCCTCTGCCCCTCCTCTGTGGTCATCAGGTCCTCCACCACCAGCACCAGCACCCGCTATAAATGTGATCACAGGACGGACAGCAGAGGATGACCCTAGAGTACAGAGAGGGGGAGAGGGGAGGGGGAGGGAGAAAGAGGGAGATAGTGAGATGGAGAGAGAGTGAAAGCATTGATTAAGAGCACACTAGCTCATCTGTCTGCTCATAAAACGCTGAGCAAAAACCATTCATGGCCCATATTCAGAGGTCAGACACCATTCATCTGGACTGTAGACCAAACAGCTCGTTACGATAGAGCGCGAGGCGGAGACAGGAGTCATTCAGAGTTACACATTTGTACAAAACGTTCTTACCAGTATATTTCCTCATTTCACAAGTGATACTTTGCGGCTGACGTTATCAACATTCCCTGAGGATGTGAAGCTAACTGTAAGCACTGCTCTGTTTGAAGCTCTGTTACACCAGTTAGAACAGTGCTTCTATTTTCTGTCACGCCCACTCAAGGAAGAAGAAAACATTTTACCCCCACTCCACAGAACCACTACCAAACTTGACTTCAGTCGCCTAGCCAGGCTCAATTTCTCTCCAGTAACTAGATCATGAATCAGAATACACTAGACGGTTCGCAAAAACCCCAGAAGTGCGAGTTCGGGCATCAGCCAATCAGAGAAGAGCCATACATTTTGTGCTGGCAGCGATTCCAGAGATCAAGGATGTTCTGAATATGAACATTCTCTTTGTTCATATCCAGAACAAAGAGAATGTTTAGTGAATTTTATCAAGAGGAAAGACGTTATTGTCCTTCTTCCTACAGGATTTGGGAAAAGCTTAATTTACCAGTTAGCCCCGTTAGCGGCGCATTACATATGTGACTACCAAATAGCAGTGACTGGTTAAATTAAAAAAGTCCCCGCCTACCGTCGAGCGAACGAATTCTCATGCTGCAAGGTCAGATGGTTTCTACGAAGTGAAACCAGATGATGAATCAGGAGATCAGTCGCCTACATACGAGAGCAAACGTTTTAGTCGCGTCTCCAAAGCGACTCCCGGGACACACGCAGCATGTGTCCGTCCATACTCCTGCGTCACGAGGCGGTTGCTCCTGTGTCCTCCTCGTCTTTAAAGGTGATGTCCGTGTTATAGTTCGGGGCACAAACCAGGTCTAATGCTGCAGCAGTATCAGCTCGTCTTCTATTTGGTATACACCTTATATAATGCTAACAGCGCCCGCTGGTTTACTGAAGCAGCTGTCACAAAGCGGGGTGATTGTTGACAATATTTGGCACGTTTTCACTGAAAAAACTCAAGCGGTTTATCAGCGTGATTGAGGTGTAATGTCTTTAAGCGACGCTGTGATTTATTCGGCTTCATGCTGTCCGCTGCCAACATTTTTAGACACAGGAAACACAGCGGTCTTTCCTTCGTTTCCCACCGTAGTCACAGTGAAGCCGAACACTACTTACACTTTACATACAGTTTGTCCTCTGCACTTCTTATCTCCTGGTCTGTGCTCTGTGTGCGTTTTCTCGGTGCAAAAAACCCAACACTATAGCGCTAATACTCCATGTGCACACTCTGACAATGAGTGGATGTGCAATTACACTTTATTCTAGTACGGCAAAAAAAAACAACGCATGTTTCCCGAGGTCACACTTGCTCCCCTATTTGAGAAGCACTGAGTTAGACTTTAATCTGGGCTTTGTTTTAACATAATCTGACCATAAAGAATTGACTTAGCTGGAACATCTGTGTAATACTTTATTGTAATTAACGACAACTGAGTTTCTTCATCTTTAATTTATTTTTTGTTTTATTTTTGGTTATTGGGCAAATAAAACTGCAATTATACATGCAATTAACTTTATTATTGTCTTTAAAATTCATTTGCTACAATGTGATAATTGTGTCATGAAGTTAATATTTTTAATTATACCGAACTGTGATGCAACAGGGCACGCTTCAGAACCAATAACATCCCCAGGGCCATGAACACACTAAAGAAACTGTGACCCATGACCTCCTGTTCTGTTCGGATGATGTATGACACTTGTATTGTATCTTCGCTATATATCTTCTTCTGTTGTGTTGGGATGTGTGATTGTGCTGTCAAATGGCGTTCCTTTTGTACAGCTGTGAAAACAAATGTCCCTGAGGGGTCAATAAAGTAACTAACTAACTCATTTTAATATTATATTCATAGGGAAGCCATTGAGACCGTCATAACAGCTGACTTATATGCACCTTATATAATAACATTAATGCATTGGATTCATATAGTGCCATTCTATGCCCCAAAGCATTGCAATGTATTATTAATTCTCCGGCAATGGCTTTTCTGAACACCACCAATCACCCATTCACGCTCCACTTTCATATTAAGCAAGGGGGGTGAAGTGTCTTGCCTAAGGACACATCAGACAGCCTCCCATCCAAGTCCTGACCAGGTCCAACCCTGCTTAGCTTCGAGTTCGGGCGACATCGGGCGTTCTCAAGGTGGTACGGCTGCTTCATATTGATTTTTAGTTGATCCAAATGTTCTTTAAGCGGAAGAGAATTCATTGTGTACTTGTGCTTGCTATTAAACAAGGGCTTTTTCACATCTCCAAGGTCCACTGACTTATTTCTTATTGTCATCAATTACAATGCTCCAACGGTAACACAACCGAAAACACATTACACAGAAGCAGAAACACTTCTTCGCAGTTAGACCTCTAAATATTCTCAAAGTTCATCTTGCAGACAGCTTTAGATAACATTTAAAGATCCTATATTACACAAAACTGACTCTTGTGAGCTTTCAGTCATGTTAGAATGTTGTTAGCTCCACAATAACATACCGAGACTTTGTTCTGGGGACCCATATTTTAAACCACACAGGTCAGTAGACATTATTTGTAAAACACAAAATAAAGGTGGATTTGACCATTATTGAACATTAATGAGGATATTTTATTATTGACTGAGTGATTGTGTCTCTCTGAACTATTAGTATTACTCAAGTTTTAAACAATGAAAAACAGGAATTGAACCAATAATAAAAGGATCCATAAGTCGCCTATGTGGACATTAAATGTAGCCCATTTCTTCTTTTCAACATTCAATTGAACCAGCAATATTGGAACAAAATAGTCAATAAAATAATAAAAAAAATTATTGAAATTATTCAAAACATGTCTTAACATTTCATCATTTCTAATGAGATAGTTCTGCATGTCTGTGTTTTTGTAGTGTGTTCCAGTCCGGGTGCAGGAGGAGAAAGTAACACACATATCAGGAGCAGCATTCAGTCTGTTTTTGTGCTTTGTCTTCATTTTTGTGAGCACAGAAAATCTCATGTGTCAGAACTGTATATTACAGGCCTACATGCAGATCATGAATAGCCTGATTCATCAGCCAGTTTCACTTTGTGGAAACTGTCTGACCTCGCAGCATTGGGATTCGTTTGTTTGATGCTAGGCGGGTACTTTTTTCATTTAACCAATCGCTGCTATGTGGTCGTGATGTATGTAATGCGCCGCTAATAGGTTTAACTGGTATATTAAGCTTTTCCCAAATCCCGTAGGATAAAATTCACCAAACATTCTCTTTGTTCCGGCTTTAGATCCTCGATCTCAGAAATCGTTGCCAACACAGAATGTATGGCTCTTCGCTGATTGGCTGGTGCCCGAACTTGCACTTTTGGGGTTTTTGCAAATGGTCTAGTATATTGTGATTCCTGACCTAGTCACTGGAGAGAAATGAAATTGAGAGGAGGCACTAGGTGGTGCCAGCCTGGCTACATCATCACAAGGCGACCCACAAAAATCTCTTGCGATCCACCTAAGGGTTGCAACCCAGTCTTTGGGAAACACTGGTCTAGATCTCCAAGCTCAAAATGCTCTGTTCCACTTTGTGATGTCATTAAGCAGTAGTTTTCAAGGTAATAGGTTCTTTTCCCTTCAGAAATCATCCACATGATTCTGATGAAGGCGTATGGAGTTTAAAAACACAGTGGAGCACTTCCTGTATAACCACATGGCATCACAATGTGGAACAGAGTGTTTTCTGTTAGAGAGAGGAACTCAGCCTGTGCAGGGTTTGTATGTTAAACTTGTGTGAATAAAACACAACACAACTCCGCTGTTATTTGGTGAGGAAATAACATTATAACAGATCAGAAAATAGTGTAATATGGGCTCTTTAATATAATGGAAGTAACCACTTTTTGCCCGTTAACTCTTTACACTAATGAGCAAAATCCATAGGACCCCGAGCTCGTGTACACAGACTTAAAACAAGTCGCTCGGTGATTAAATTAAGCATGTCCAATCCGCTATGAATCCAATTTATCTACAAATAAGGCGCAGATGCAAAGAACGCTGTTGTGGGGGAATACTATTAGCAGAGGAATATGGCATCGCCGGTGAAAAAAAGCTGCTAAAGAGATGTCGCAGAGGGGAGAAAATGAAAGGCTATGGTCTTTAACAAGATGTGAGAGCTCCAGAAGGCCCTCCAGGCGCCAGGGTTACACATGGTCCTTTCTGATGTGGAGCAGCTCAGGGGCAGGCGGGAGGGAGGGGGGTGCAGGTGGGAGGGGGTGTGGGTGCCCTTGTGGGACAATCAGAGCACAGAGAAAAGGGACTAAATTGTATTTGTTCCAGCGGATGGTCATGAAGGAGCCGTGTGTGGATTCGGCGAGGCAGACCGGTCAGCAGGGTTCTAATGTTGTACCGTGTGAGGTTTGTTTACAAAGATGGATAGTAGCAGTTGTGATGATGTGGCGCAGAAGGGACAGATGCGAAAATATAATGTGGAAAATGTAAAAAAAAAAAATCAGATATGGTCGATGAACATAATATAAAGCAGAACGCAGATGGAGCGACCGGCAGCAGGATATTAAAGAGCCAATATTACACTATTTTCTGATCTAGTGTATGTTATAACGTTGTTTCCTCATCACAAACATACCTGAATGCTTAGTTTCATTCACACATCAACTACTTGGGTTCTTTTTAAAGACAATACAGTGAAGTGTGTTTACTTTGTTGACATGTTTCGGCTGCGAGCTGCAAGCAGTCTGATATGGCGGATTTTAGGTTTTCCTGTTCTGCTTTGTCTTTTTGTGTTCTGGTGAGTCTGTGAGTGACAAAGATAAAGCAGAACAGGGAAACCTAAAATCCGCCATAAAAGAGAAATAACCACATTATGGGTTGGAATGGGGCTCGGGTCATTGAATCGGAAAACAACAAGTTCAAACGCTGGATCGTGGAGGGTTTCGAAATCAGGAAACAAAGCACGGACAGCATTAACCGTGATGACGGAGCGTTCCTTCTTTCACACAACTGGGACACCCTCCTCCAGAGAACACCGGGCGACGGGAGGAGTGGTCAGTCTGAGCGACCTGCTGAGGTTCATCAGGCTGACCACGCCTACAGGAAGTAACAACAGCTGATATACGACACGTCAACACCAACGCCAGTGACAGTTCTGAATGATGGCTTGCAGCAGCCGAAACAAGTCAACAAGGTAAGTACGCTTTATTGTTTTGTCTTTCAAAAGAGCCCAAGTTGAAGTACACAAGAGGACAAAATTAACATCTTTGGTTCAATCACACGTGCACCCATTAACACTCAAATCCTGCATATTTAGGCTGAGTTCTTCTCTCAAACAGAAAACACTCTGTTCTACCTTGTGATGTCATGAGGTAATACACAGAGTACTCCACTGTCTTTTGAAAAATAGCCTTCACTTCTCTGACCTCATGTGGGTTCTGTTCTGCTTTTTATCACTGAAGATAGTCTGTGTAATAATAGTAATAGACATAAAGTACACCTTAGCAACATTTTCACTACTAATACTTTGCACTGATATATTTTTGTGTACTTGTATTTCTATGGTGGAATGTTTCTCTAGTTACCACGGTGAAAGACGGCTCACATTAGCAAATACAGCCTAAAAGGTTTTAAGATCTCTGAGTCTGAGTCTCTTGAGTCTGAAAACTCAAGAAAAACACATTTTCAGGAACCTGTGATCAATACAAGCTGGTTAGGTGTTTGATTTTTTTCAACCGAAATAGGTGGGTGAGAGTGACTAAGAAAAAAAAAACTAAACTGTTGTACCTCATCACAAGATTAACACACAGTTACTAGTTATGATTGAAGGTGTCCAAACAGAAAATGCAAATGAAAATCAATTCCTGGGAGTTATAATAGACCGTAAACTATCATGGAAAGCCCACATTAGACATATCAAAACAAAAATGTCCAAAAGTCTTGCCATAGTTAACAAAGTGAAATATTACATTGATCAAAATGCCCTGGATACACATTTCAAGCAACGCCAAAATATCCATAAATTCAAGTTGTTATAGTTACTCATTGTCCACATTTGTAAGAACAGTAAATTTCGGACTAAAAGCCTCTACTTTTTTCTCACACTTTGAACCCTGCGGCTGATAAAATGATGCGGCTAATATATGGATGGATTCTTTGTTTGGCACATTGTCCATTTATATATACGGTCTATGGTTTGGCAACACACCGGATGCACACAGGATCTAGGGTTCACATGAAGTTTCTACACTAGCGATGTTGTCAGCGCACTAAAATAGTTTATCGCTGTGTGATAAAATAAGTTGTGATGCTAAATGAACATTAGTGAGGGGGCTACGTCTTACCCTTATGTGTAAATGACGAGAAGAAATGTCTTAAACTTCAGTAGCCGGACATCCACTCATACATAATTGATAGAAATTACCCCGCCCCCGAGAGAGTCTGAAATCTGCTGAAATCCTCCAAGACACTGACATGATACAGACAAGACAGAGGCTCTTTCTGCAGGAGACATGCGCAGTAGAGCACGGGTAGATGCGCAGAGGAAGATGCTCGTTTAATTGTGTTTTGAACAGTTATTTTGCGCTTCACACACACACCCTCCTGATGGAAGTTAACGGCGATTGATGTGGCTGTCGGAAAAGGAAACAGCTGCTACACGTGAGCTCGGCATCAGTGAGTCGATGGTGAGATTTTGGCAACGGCAGAGTGACGAACTGACTCAATGCAAAAAGACGACAAAAGCTTTCAGAGGCCATAAAAGCAGACGGTCCAAACTTGAAAACATTCTTGAAGACGTGGACACCCGCGGCTTATATTCAGGTACGGCCTATATATGTACAATTTAAAGTTTTTGTTAAAATTTCAGTGTTGCGGTTTATATTCAGGTGCGCTCAATAGTCCAGAAAATACAGTAGTTCATATAGTTTAATGCAGGCATGTCCAAATTATGGCCCGGGAGCCAAATGCGGCCCTCAGACAAATTTTTCTTAGCCCTCAGACTTCCAGGTGAATTGGCCCAAATTACCTTGCATCAATTAAATAGATTTTTACTGCAAGTTTTTTAAAAATTTACCTTGATGAAGCTCATATTTAATATTTAGTGTGTGGTTTTAAGGATCTTAGCCTGAATAAAGACTGATGGCTCATTCTAATGTGTTAAACATGCACATATTCAAATTATTCACTGTATTGAGCTCCAGTCTACGGCCCTCGATTGGCCCTCTGCTTCATCTGTGTTTAGATATGTGGTCCTTGATGAAAAAAGTTTGGACACCTCTGGTTTAATGTATAATGTCTGAAAAATGCAAAAGAAATCTCATTTTAAATTAGAAGAGAGGGCTGGGATTAAATAAGTTTTCTTCTTTACACTCATTTTTTGGGCATTTTTTGTTGTTGTTGTTGTTGTTATTTCTATTATGAGTTCACTAATGTTACATGTTCAGTTGTATAAGAATGTAAATCTCTTATTTGCCCAAAATGAATACATAAATACCACTACTAACCTATTGTAGTTTGGAATAAACCAGCTCTTTTTTTTTCACTGTGCTAAAATACAGCTTCAATTAAAGTCTAACAAACTGCAGACAGAGCAGAGCCTCCAGTTAGCATCACACCCCCAAGGACTGTTGATGACTTCTGCTGCAAAAAATCAATATTCCTTTGCCCATCCTAAAAATGTACGTTTTTGATTGAGCTCTTTTCGTTCGTTTCTACGTTTCTACAACTGGAACACACTCATTTTCCATTTACACGTTTTCATTATTATACATTTATTTTTAACCCGTCACAGTTGCATATTTAAAGGCAACCTTGAGTTCAGAATCTGCTGCCAACCTTTTTGTACAGCATGCATAATTAATGCAGAACTCCCACTCAGATGTCTTTATTGTTGTTAGCGAGCGTTTCAACACAGATGACCTATGGAACATCTCAGTGTGTTTTGAAAGCTGCATGTTCTGTTTTCTTCAAGTGAAATGATCGGTCAGTAAATATGCTTTTCAGCAGTGATATGGCGAAACCTCAGAGAATAGATGGATGTTAGTTTATTTGGCTTTGAATACGCACTATCAATATTTTTTTTCTCGAGACTTTTGTGAAGAATTCATGCAGTCATTCAAGGACAAGTCTGTCAGAATGATAGTGTTCAGAGTTACACGCTTATACAGAGACACAATAGACACATCAGAAATGTGTGTTTTTTTATTAAGATGAAAACTTTTTAAAGATGAAAACTTTTTTTAAGATGAAAACTCAAGCAAAAAATAAATAAATTAAATTAATTAATTAAAGGTGCAATGTGTAACTTTTCTGTTGGAGGGTCCGTCAAATGGTTTTCTTTATGGAGATGAGTTATTGTTTTGTCTGGAATGTTCCACAGTATAACATTAAAGCTTTCTATCATCATGGAGACTAAACCAGAGTCCTGCACTGGGTCGGGTACTTGCGGGTATTCAACTGGTGGGTATGCGGGCGGGTAGTAATTACACTTGAGCAGGTCAGGTGAAAGATATGAACGACAAACAGGAAAGAAATACTTGACATGTGTCCAGTTGACACGTCCGTTGCCCTGGAAACAAGTCCCATTACCTGGTCTTTTCCTGAACGATGGACCAGGCTGAAAGACACTTTAGTGTTATTATTACATGAAACCTTCAGCGGAGGTGATTGGCTCCACGGTTGTGTTCTTAGTTTAGTCCTGGTTTAGACCTGGTTTAATCCTGGTTTAGTCCTGGTTCAGTTCTGGTGTAGTCCTGGCGATCGGATCAGCGGTAATGGTGTGCATATATTTATGCTAATGACACTGGTTTAGTCCTGGTTTAGTTCTGGTTTAGACATGGTTTAATCCTGGGTAAGTCCTGGTTTAGTCCTGGTTCAGTCCTGGTGATTGGCTCGGCGGTTGTGGTGTGTATATATTTACGCTAATGACACGGGTTTAGTCCTGGTTTAGTTCTGGTTTAGACATGGTTTAATCCTGGGTAAGTCCTGGTTTAGTCCTGGTTCAGTCCTGGTGATTGGCTCGGCGGTTGTGGTGTGTATATATTTACGCTAATGACACGGGTTTAGTCCTGGTTTAGTTCTGGTTTAGACATGGTTTAATCCTGGGTAAATCCTGGTTTAGTCCTGGTTTAGTCCTGGTTCAGTCCTGGTGATTGGCTCGGCGGTTGTGGCGTGTATATATTTACGCTAATGACACGGGTTTAGTCCTGGTTTAGACCTGGTTAACTCCTGATTTAGACCTAATTTAGTACTGGTTCAGTCCTGGTTCAGTCCTGGTTCAGTCCTGGTGTAGTCCTGGCCCAGTCCTGCTGTAGTTAGTCCTGGTTAGTCCTTGTGTAGTCCTTGTGTAGTCCTGGTTAGTCCTGGTGTAGTCCTGGTCCAATTCTGGTGTAGTCCTGGTCCAATTCTGGTGTAGTCCTGATTCACTCCTGGTGTAGTCCCGGTCCAGTCCTGATCCAGTCCTGGTGTGGTCCTGGCGATCCGCTCTGTGGTTGCGGCATGGATATATTTATAATCCGCTAATGACACAGCATAGTTTCTGGTTTAGTCCTGGTTTAGTCCTGGACTATTGGCCTGTCGGACTAATGGGCTGACCCCGATTTATCACTGGCAGTTAACGGGTGGAATGTTAATGGGTCCGGGCGGGTGTGAATTTAACTTTGATATAATCACAGGTTAAAGAGCGGGTGTGGTACTGTACTGCTCGGGTGCAGGAGGGTGCGGGTCTCCAAATATAGACCCGTGCAGGACCCTGGACTAAACCAGACCAAGTTACAGGTCAGATCTGTGGAGAGGAGACTCTGCTCACAGTGAGAATGTGTTTTTCTAGGTATTTTTGAGCAGTAAAACCACCTGTAAGTGTGTAATTATAAGGTAGAGCTGTTAAATGTCATACTGTAGAACACTCCAGGCAGAGCAGTGATGTATCCATAGAAACAAGCAGGTGACGGACCCCCACCCGAAAAGCTACGCACTGCAACAACACATTTTCATGAGGCTGTGATCAATACGAGCGTTCATGGTGCTGTTTAGGTGTTTGATTTTCAACAAAAAGGTGAGAGTGACTGGTGAGTGCGTTCAGTTATGCGTAATTTGGTGACACAATGCAGACATTAGCAAACGCAATCCGTTTTTTGGCTTTAAACGCACACTCTCAAGATTTTTTTTTCTCTCTCTCTTGTGAAGAATTCATACAGTCATTCAAGGACAAGTTTGCCGGTAGCATTATAGCGTTCAGGCAGTAATATCCATGAATGGGCTGTTAAACGGCTGTCATATCCAAAGTGGTGAAGTGGACTCGTAGGTCTAACTCTTAAGTGGAGAAAGCAGCTTTTAATTTGAATAATGATGATGACATTCGGCGAGGAGCACACGCAGCAAATTGCTAATTTTTAATCCTCTGACACAGTTCATCGTCTCATTTGAATTTGAGAACAGGATGAGCTCATCGTGGGCCTTACCTGTCTCAGCTATAAACATGGAGTCATCACTTTTGGTCCAACTTCTACTCAAACTTTGGTCCGACTAAAGACTTATCTCTAACAGGCTTTAATTGTGTTTTTTTTAATTATTATTCCTTATTTTGAGCCCCATTATCATCTGCGGCGTCAGCTACTCTTCCCGAGGTCATTTAAAGTTTTAGTTACAGTTCACAATCACTCAACTAAAAACAATTATATCTCTACAAGAATACAGACTAACTTTTACTGTGGTCTTAACTTTTGCAGTTGTTTTAGCTAATTGGTTGTGTTTTCCCTGTAGCACTCTGAGATTACACGGAATGAAAAGTGTTTTAGAAAGAGAGTCTATTGTTTAAGGCAAATGAATGTAGCGCAGACTTCTACCGTTTTCTAAAATTGCTGAGAGCTCAAATGATTTCTCAAGACAAAGTAATTTTCTGAAATGTTTTATTGTCTCTGTATTCAAATTGTTCCATGTACTTGATTATAATGCAGATTTGTAGACAGATACATTTGTACAGTTGTTTTTGGTGTACCTCAGAGTTCTGTTGTAATGGCCAATGTATTTTTGTTGTTGATCTGAGTAATCTGCTTGATCAAAAGAGTTCTGGAATCTTTGGAATCACTGTCTGGCATCTTTAAAAAATATGAAGATAAGAACTAAAAAAAAAAAAAAAGAAAAGGTGATTGTATTTCTGTTAGAGGGGTTTGTGTATGGAACAATCTGAGTGATGATTTAAAAAGTCTAACACTGTAGAAGCCTTTAAAAAAAGAATATAAAGCACTACGTTTTGAAAGATATAGAGCTCTGGAATAAATGAATTATGCATTCAGTTTTGTTTGTTTTAATTTATATTTTGTCTCTTAGGCTACGTTCAGACTGCAGCCTGAAGTGACCCAAATCCCATTTTTTGGCCCCTATGTGACCTGTATCTGATCTTTTAATGACAGTCTGAACGACACAGATCCAATTTTTTGCAAATGAGACCCAGGACACTTGGATATGTGGCTCCTGAAACAGATACATATCAGATCTTTTGACATGCGACTTCAGTCTGAACGGCCAAAATGCATTCATCCCACCTACACGTTATCAACAAGCCACAAACATCACTATTCTGCGCTGAAGTAGGGGAAACTTGTTAATGAACTGTGTGTCACTGAAGTGAAGCACATCACCACTCACCACTCTTGGCTACGTCTCCACATCCACACG
Source organism: Boleophthalmus pectinirostris (assembly GCF_026225935.1). Lineage (NCBI taxonomy): Eukaryota > Metazoa > Chordata > Actinopteri > Gobiiformes > Gobiidae > Boleophthalmus > Boleophthalmus pectinirostris. The sequence continues at coordinate 9,924,135 of NW_026571095.1, forward strand.
TTCCTTTCAACGGACGTCGCTGCCGCTGCCCCACGAAACACCACAAAACCTCGTCCTTCTCCTTCTCAATCTCCTCCTTAAAACAAGTAAGTTGTTCATGTTCTGGCTCTGGTACGAGAGGAACTTTAAAATCTCCAGGTGCTCAATGCTGCATCCATGTTTGGACAACTTCCGTAAACACAGAGACGCTCGCTGCGGTTGACGTCATCGTGTCTCCAGTGCACATGCGGGACACTTTTGGGCCGTTTAATGTTCACACTGGAGTCACATACAAGTCGTATTTAATTGGAAATGTGAACGACCTCGCAAAAACATCAGATTTCACAAAAAAATTGGAATTGAGCGTTAAGCCCTGCAGTCTGAACATAGCCATATATATACAGTAAGTCATAAGTGAAATTGTAAATGTTAACTTGCTGTTCATACGGTGCCTTTTTTTTTTGAAATTCTGTCATTGTTTAATAGGATTTGGCATTACAAGTACTTTTTACTTCAGCCTAAATACTTTTGGTTGGTTTGTAGTCTATGTTTTGTTTTGTAGTGTTGCAAAATGACCAAATAAAAAAATACTACTACTGTATGGAAATGATGAAAAGTGCAAGTTCTTGTGCACTGTCCTGATATATTTACAAAGGAGAAATATGGCAAAAAAAAAAAAAAAGGAACCTCAAAAAAATCAACATAAAAACTAAGTATGACAAATACATAAGATTTTAATTAGCGTTACTCATTTTTGCAAATAGAGTCAGCTTGATATCTTCATAAATCATAAGTTTGTGGTAAAACGTTTTAGTGTTTTACTTCAGAAACTTTGTCACTTTCTCAGAGCCAAGGTTACACAGACTGTAAGCAGAAGCAGTGTTACTGTCTCCTATATGACATTTACTATCACATAAAAGTCTGTTTAGTGCTGCTCTTAGACCTTCAAAGGCCTGACCGGATGTAAAGAAAGAGAAGAATAAAGTGGCTACACATATTTCTCGTGTTCTTTCAAATATATTAAAGGTGCATTGTGTAACTTTTCCGGTGGAAGGTCTGTCAAAAGCTTTTCTCCATGGAAATGTTATTGCTTTGTCTGGAATGTTTCACAGAATGGCATTAAACATTTCTATCTTCATGGAGATCAAACCAGGCCAAGTTACAGGTCAGATCTGTGGAGAGGCGACCCCCCTCACAGTCAGAATCAGAGGTGGGGACTTGTAAGGCATGATATGGACTCAAGTCAGACTTGAGTCACTTTTTTAGGGACTTGAGACTTGACTTGCTATAATACACTGCGACCCAAATTATTATGCAGGTCAGTTTTTTAATAAGTTCTTGATTCAGATATGTTCCACTGAAGAAAAAGTGGTATTAATTCATGCCTGATAGGGCAGTTGATTAACCAAAAGCATAAAATATTTGAAGCATTTACATATTGAGCAAAAATTAGTTAAAATGTTAATATGCTGTGAACCAAATTATTATGCAGGCATATATAAAGGGGAGTATTCTGTGTTCTGTGACCATAAGCACTAAAGATGGGAAAGAAGAAGGATCTCAGTAGTAAGGAGAAGGCTTCTATCGTGAAACTTTTGGGAGAGGGGCGACCAACGATTGAAATAGCAAGATTATTGGACTGTGACCATAGGACAATCAAAGGTCTTTGTTTGTTCCAATGGTGAAAAAACAAGAAAAAAACGTGAGGAGGCTCCAAGGAGGAAGCCATCACCTCGAGATTTGTCAGCTTTAAAGAGAGAAATGATCAAACAGCCTTTGAGTTCCAGTGCAAGCATCTTTTCTGCTGTTGGTGTAAGCCACACCCAAAGAGCTCATGGAATCGTGTTCTGAAAACGCTTGGTAAGGTCCAAAAAGCGAAAACAAAGCCTCCACTTAATCAAAAACACAAGGACAAAAGACTGGCATGGTGTAAGAAGTATATGAAATTGGTTTTTGGGCAAGTTATCTGGACTGATGAGATGCGTGCCCCTCGATGGTCCGGACGGTTGGGCTAGAGGTTAGATAGCCAAAAGTACCACTGCTCCACCCAGGTTGAGGCGTCAGCAAGGTGGTGGAGGTGTTATGATATGGGCAGGTATCATAAAAAAAAGAACTCATTGGCCCTTTTCAGGTTGCAGAAGGAGTGAAAAATGGATTCGGCAAATTACTGCAAATTCCTAGGAGAAAATTTCCTTCCGTGGTTGAAGAAGAAACCAGTTGCGCAGCACACAAGAAAATAATGTTCATGCTCCAAGTCATGCATCCAAGTTTACTGCTGAACTGGCTGGCATCAAAGGGTTACCTACAGGACAAGATAATGGACTGGCCAGCATCCTCACCCGATTTAAACTGTATAGAAAATCTGTGGTTGATCCTGAAAAGAAGGGTTTTTGAAAATGGAAAACACTTCCCATCAAAGGATAAGTTGTGGGAAGCTATTGTAAAGGCTGCAAAAAGCATTAAACCTGCTGAAATTGAAAACTTGACATCTTCAATGGACAACAGGCTCCTTACTCTGATGCAGAAGAAAGGTGGCTACATCTCCAAGTAAAGAATCATCCAGATATGCTTATTATTTGACAATTTGTGCTCAGCACAGTCTATCTGACAATATAAAATATGTTTGTTAATAAAACAAGATGTTTTATTTTCATATACTGGATGTTTTACTTTGAAATAAAGATCTGCATAATAATTTGGTTCACCTGAAATTTGAATGTTATTATATTTTCCATCTAATGTTATTTATGTGGAACATTGTTATGGATAAATTTGTAGAACCAGTACAGCAATGTATCCTGAAAGAAAGGGTGGGCTAACTCCAATAGTTTCTGCAAAGTAATTAAAAACCTAACTTGCATAATAATTTGGGTCGCAGTGTAGACTAAGACTTGGGACTCGACTTGGACCTGAAGGTCAGTGACTTGGGACTTGACAGACTTGAGGCCTGTGACTTGAGAAGACTCGATGCTTCTTCTAAAATATATATATGTTTTTAGAAAATACATTTCTCTTTACAGTTGATAAATGTGGTGCTGAATTTTACAGGAACAAACTGAACATGTCCCTCCCACTTCTCTGTTACTTTGGATATAACTGAAGTACTGTGATATGTTATCCTCAAATGTACTACAGTAATACACAGTACAATACAGTAATACACAGTACAATACAGTAATTCCAGTACAATACAGTAATATACAGTATACAGTATCAGTTACAGTATATCAGTACAGTACAGTAATATGCAGTAAATACAGTAATATGCAGTACAATTACACAGTACAATACAGTAATATACAGTACATACAGTAATATACAGTACAGTACAGTATATGCAGTACAATACAGTAATATGCAGTACAATACAGTATACACAGTACAATACAGTAATATACAGTACATACAGTAATATGTACAGTACAATACAGTAATATGCAGTACAATACAGTAATATACTACAGTAATTGCAGTACAATACAGTAAATACACAGTACAATGCAGTAATATCAGTACAATACAGTAATACACAGTACAGTACAGTACAGTACAGTATGTATATGCAGTACAATACAGTAATACACAGTACAATACAGTAATATGCAGTACAATACAGTAATATGCAGTACAATACAGTAATACAGTACATACAGTACAATACAGTACAGTAATACAGTAATATGCAGTACAGTAATATACAGTACAGTAATACACAGTACAATACAGTAATATACAGTACAATACAGTAATATGCAGTACAATACAGTAATATGCAGTACAATACAGTATACAGTACAATACAGTAATACAGTACAATACAGTACACAGTACAATACAGTAATATACAGTACAATACAGTAATATACAGTACAGTACAGTAATATGCAGTACAATACAGTAATAGCATACAGTACAGTAATATACAGTACAGTAATATGCAGTACAATACAGTAATATACAGTACAATACAGTAATATACAGTACAATACAGTAATACACAGTACAATACAGTAATATACAGTACAATACAGTAATATGCAGTACAATACAGTAATATGCAGTACAATACAGTAATATACAGTACAATACAGTAATATGCAGTACAATACAGTAATATGCAGTACAATACAGTAATACAGTACAATACAGTAATATACAGTACAATACAGTAATATGCAGTACAATACAGTAAAACAGAGGGAACTGCAGAGAACATGATCCTTAAATTTCAGTGCAGACTACACTTCAAAATAACTACATTTTTAAATCTTAATTCTTTCTATTCTGCCCATAATGATTTGCATGAGATCTTGACAAGACATTTATTAAAAAGGAAAAAGTGAGCATTTCTACAACTCTATAAATACTCATATATAACTATACCATGATTTTTTAAGTACAGTTTAAGTTTAAAATCATATAAATCGCTAAAACCAAAGTTTGGATTAAAGACTTGAAATGACTTGAAGCTCAAAGTAGATGACTTGGACTTGACTTGGACTTATGGGCCAGTGACTCGAGACTCGACTTGGATTTGCCTGTATTTGACTTGGGACCTGACCCGGACTTCAGGTCAAAGACTCGAGACTTACTTGAGATTTGCAAAACAATGACTTTTCCCACCTCTGGTCAGAATATATCCTCTGAAACAAGCAGGTGACGGACCCTCCACCAGAAAAGTTACACAGTGCACCTTTAAGACAAAAGTTTTCAGTTTATTTGTAAGTGAAAAAAACACACTTGGCTTCTGCATCAGTCACATTCAGAAAAAAAAGTATAAAAACAAAATTAGAATTGAATTAATAGCGCGAATTTACACAAAAACACAATTAACATTTCCCTTTTGTCAAATTGTTGAATAAAACATTGCAGATTCCCCTTTTTAATTAGAAGACAAAACTAATAACTCACCTCTGAATATATCATTTAACAAACACTGCCTGCCTGCCAAAGTCCTGTCACTCAGTGTAATAATGACTTCTTACTTATCAGACTGAAGCAGGCGAAAGCTCATAAGGGCCGCCATATTAAAACAATTGAGCAAAAACAACAAGCTCACCTTCTGTTATTATGAGTGAGACGTTTGCCTTTAAAGGTGCATTAGTGTAATTTCCGGACTATACGCTGCTACTTTTTTCTCACACACTGAACCCTGCGTCTTATACAATGATGCGGCTAATATATGGATACATTATTTCTTTGGCACATTGTCCATTCATATAAACAGTCTATGGTTTGGTAACACGCAGCCTGAGTGCAGAAAGCGTCGCTGTCTGTGAGGTTACACATGGATTTAGGGTTCACATGAAGTTAGCTAGTGATGTTGTCAGTGCACTAAAACAGTTTATTGCCGTGTGATAAAAGAAGTTATAATGCTAAATGTACATTAGTGAGTGTGAAATGTCTTACCCATATATGTTAAATGTATGTGGGTGTGTAAATGACGAGAAGAAACGTCTCAAACTTCATTTGCTGGACATCAATCCCGGGGTCTCACAATGGCCTCTCATTGGCCGAGCTCAATGGTGTATGATTCCAGATGAACCTTTAACCCAGCTAGGTACTTCCGGAGGCTCTGGGCTGATTGAACATGCGCAGCAGTGCTTTTTTCTCCTGTGGGCACACGCGAATGCACGCGAGCACACACACAAAGTGCGCTCGCGTGTATCACGTGATCGCTTTGACCAATCAGAGCGAGAGAAGCTAGAGTGGAGCAAAAGCCGAAGCTAACGATTATAAAGCATTTTTTAAGACAAATGAAGGATTTTGAGCTGAGAAAAAGTGTGTGATCTAAAAATAGGTAAAAATCGCTACAAAATCCAACATTTTTGAAAGTTGTAGGTGCCCTGCCAGCCGAACATGAGCAGTTTGTGATTACATTGTGCTGTATGAGAAAAATCTTCTCTCGGCCCATGGGACTTTTCCCGCTGTAGTACCAGTGAGTGACCACTATGTCAACTCGAGGCAGCTACAAGCTAACAATACTGTATCCAGTTATTTTAATAGATCCATGAGCAGAGCGGAGCCGGAGCTAACGATTAAAAACTGTATTTTAAGACAACCAAATAGTTTTGAGCTGAGAAAAGTTTATGATCTAAAAATAGGTAAAAATTGCCAACAAATCCGAGATTGTACGTGCCCTGTCAGCCAAACACGAGCAGTTTGTGATTACATTGCGCTCTATGAGAAAATTCCTCTCCTAGCCCAGGGGATTTTTTCCGCTGAAGTACCAGTGAGTGACCACTACGTCAACTCGAGGCAGCTACAAGCAGCAATACCCTATCCAGTTATTTTAATAGATCCATGCCGGACATCCACCCATACCTGATTGATAAAACTAACTGAAATCTGCTGAAATCCTACGAGACACTGACACATGGATCTGGAGCATAACACTGACATGATACAGACAGGACAGAGGCTCTTTCTGCAGGAGACGTGAGTAACAGTGTGTGGAGAAACAGGGTGATGCGCCGAGGAAGACTCTCGTTTGATTGCGTTTTGAACAGTTATTTTGCTCTTCATGCACACACCCTCGACCCTCCTCATGGAAAACACACGAAGAAATGCAGATGATGGCAACTGCTCTGGCTGTGGAAGAAGGAAATGGATCTGCTGCCCGTGAGCTCGGCATCAGTGAGTCGATAGTGAGATTGTGGCGACGGTAGCGCGACAAAATGACTCAATGCAAGAAGACGATAAAAGCTTTCAGAGGCAAGAAAAGCAGATGGACCCAATTTGAAAATGTTCTTGAAGACGTGGACACCTGCGGCCTATATATGTACAATTTTAAAATGTAGTTAAAATTTGTTGATGTGGCTTATATTCAGGTGCGCTCAATAGTCTGGAAATTATGTTATGTAATTTTTCTGGGCCCGCCACTTGGTTGTCTCCATGGAGATGCTATTCCTTTCCTTGGTATATTCCGCTGTGTGGCATTAAACTTTTATATCTTGCTTTTTTCAGTTATAAGTGATTATACAGCTAAATAATACCTTTAATAAAACAATCCCCTGCACTGTGCACGCTCTAGCCTCTCCACAGATCTGACCTGTAACACGCACCACCTGCTTGTCTCCATCGGAGAAGTTGCGCAGTGCACGTTTAAATGTTTATTCAATACGTTTATGTGGCCATTGACAGCATTAGCAGTTAAAATACTATTTAAATCAGCCATTCTATTACTCTCAATAAATGATGAGGTGAGTCTAAATTGTATATTAACCTGCTGGCAGTTCATTTTAATTCACCATCAGTGCGGAACTACGACTTGCTTACTAATTATGTAATCCCTGAAGTCATTTAGCTAAATTAATATTTTGCTTTTGTTTACCTGTGGCTATGTGAAATGTCTTAATATAAAATCCATTACAGAGACTGAAAATAGACCTTATGATGGGGTGAAGCAACACCAAAGCTATCATACCAAATTGACTCTCTGAATCTATACTTTTAATAGGAGATTGACTGAGAATACAAAACGCTTTACAAACACGTGGATAGATTGAGATTAAAGGTTCTATATTACACAGGATGGATTGTTATGATCTTTTAGCCTTGTTAATTCATCATAAACACACCTGGAGTTGTGTTTTGTTTCATTCACACATGTTTGAGTAACCTTGCATTATTAATCTGTCTATATCTCCAAAACTCCAAATGCTCTGGTCCACCTTGTGATGTCAGGCAGCTATTTTTTTTTTAGTTCAGTAGAAATTGGTAATTCGAGATATGAAACTATCCAAATCAGTGTTTACCAAACCTTCTTGACCCCGGTTAATAGACCTTATTCGTAAATCATAAAATAAAGCTGGATTTGACCATTATTAAACATTAATTAGGATATTTTATTGCTGAGTGATTGTGTCTCTCTGAACAATTATTGTTACTCAAGTTTTAAATAATGAAAAACAGTCATTGAACCAGCAATAAAAGGATCCATAAGTCGCTTATTTGGACACTAAATGTAGCCCTTTTCTTTTTCTTTTCAACATTCAATTGAAGCTGCAATATTGGAACAAAATAGTCAATAAAACTGGTCTGTATAAAGAATTTAATAACATAAAATATTGGAAGACCAAATGAATCTCATTGGACTCTTACGCTCAAGTCATGGACAACAATGTGTCAAAGAATTCCGTGAATTAGAACAACTGGAATCGAAAAGGGCACGTTTCCATAACCATCTCCGATTCAATCTGCGTTGCCGGGACGAGAGAATTATACCACTCAGCCTTGACCTCAAGAATCCCATCCCAACCCAGAATGTGGAGAAAATTTTAAAAGGAGCACGCCTCGCACTGCTGAAAGAAAGTGGTCTGTAAAAAGAACCTAATAATATAAAATGGTCAATAAAATAATTACAAAAAGATTAGAAATTATACAAAACATGCCTTAACATTTTAAAAAAAATTTCTAATGAGATAGGTGGACCTGTCTGTGTTTCTGTTGTTGTTGTTGTAGAGCGTTCCAATCTGCAGTTCAGGAGGAGAGAGTAACACAGATCAGGTGCAGCATACAGTCTGTTTTTGTGCTTTGTCTTCATTTTTGTGCAGACAGAATATCTCATATGTCAGAAGTGTATATTGCAGACCTACATGCAGATCGTTACAAGGTGACCCCAAAAAAATCTACATCAAGGTTGCTACCCAGTCTTTGGGAAACAATGGTTTACATCTCTAAAACTCAAAATGCCCTGTTCCACCTCGTGATGTCATGTAGTGATAGTTTTCAAGTTACTGGAAACCTTTTACCTTTGGTTCAACAGAGAGAGATTGGCAATTACACATCTGAAACTATACAAATGATTCTAATGTAAGGTGTATGGAATTTAAAAAGACAGATTTATTGATTTATTTATTTTTTATTTCAAATGTACAATGGAATAAACAAAAACATTGCTGGAGGCTTAAGAGTTCATATGCTGACAGGGCTCAATAAGCGCAACAGTTTCATTAATAACACATATATGCATCGCAGTGTAAATATGTTGATATACATGTGCAAATGTAGGAAAGCAAATAAATACATTCATATCTCATATTTCAAATTCCGTACAAAGTGCTTTTGTCTTCAAGGCTTTGGGATTTGTGCAATAATTTAGAGAATTTATATAAGATGACAAGAGGGACTGAAACACAACAAATTTGGGTTTCTGACTAAAAAATGTACAGTAATGGATATGAAACTTTGATAGGATTAGGATTAAGACACCAAAGAGAACATGTTTTATATTAAATTGTAGGTTTGTATCAAGCTTTCTATTCACTAACAAAAACATATCATTCCAAAAGATTTGAGTGTATGAACATTCCCATTTTTTTTTTAAAGACAGATGGAGCACTTCCTGTATTGTGATGACATCACAAGGTGGAACAGAGTGTTTTCTGTATGAGAAAAGAACTAAATTAGCCTAAATATAACTAAATTAGCCTAACACAAATATAATTTGCGTTAAACATGTGTGAATGAAACAAAACTCAACTCCAGGTATGTTTGTGATGAGGAAACATTATAACATAGATCAGAAAATAGTGTAATATTGGCCCTTTAAGCAGTAAACACAAGAGCTATTATCATTAAGTATCATGATGTTTAACTTAGAGCAAACTTCTGACCTACTTGTGATGAATTTTGAGCTTGGTAAAAATCCCTTTGGACACCAACTGCTTCAAACTGCATTAAAATTGAGCGGAGTGGACCTTTAAAAGATCTATATTCCGAATAATACAACTCCCCAAACCCTAAAGTGGCTATATGTGGTTATGGAGAGCTATAGAAATGAACTTCAATCAGAGGCAGCAACAGGAGAGTGGATAAAAAAAAAAAAAACTTCAAAGTACAATCAAGGTTTGAAAAGGTTAGTAATCAAGTCATACAGGAATAATAACAGCAATCAAAATGTCCGACCCCAACAATGTAAGAAAACAGTAGGCTAAGGAGGACTTAAGACTGAAGTGAAGTGGGTTGGGAAACGTGAAAAAGGACGAGAAGTAAAAATAGATTGTGGCATAGAAGGAGAGGGGAATTCATCTTGTTAAGATCAAGGAAAGACTGTCCTGTAAGCAAGAGGGATGGGAGATGTCAGGCCCACAAGGTAAACAAGGCTGCTCTAACTTATTTGAATGACTTTGCACAGATACGAACAGTTCAGGAAAGAATATGTTATATGTGAGATACTATTTTGAAAACGGGGTCTTTCATATTAGTAATGGTGTGTGTTTTTACCATATATGTTTTGGTACATTAATATGATTTTTTAATTTTTTTTATTTGACTTTTTAGATTTAAGGGACAGTTCGGAATTTTGGACATAGGACCTCATTTCCTAGTGAGCCAGAGTGTTGGAGACGTATGGAGAAACTTTTTTTAAATATTCCATCCAGTCCTTGTATTTGCAGAGGTTGCTGGTGCTAGGCTAGTGCATGTCAATGGCCATAGTTAGCCTGACACTAAAACCACTCCACAAAGCACCTGAAACAAATCTGTTATTATGCCAGAGTGTCAATGTGACTATCTGTGTTGACAGAATAATGTTTGAAATAAAACTAACCTTGCATCGCAAGAATCTTCGCATATTGAGGGACTATTTTGTCATATATCAGTCCGCTGCTGCCAAACTTTCTACCAGGAACTGCAAGTCGCTGCTGCTGCTCAGACATAAATCACTCAAATGCAAGGTTTTACTTCTAAAATTATTCTATTGACACAGACATTAACATCAACAGTCTGGCATTATAATAGTTTTGCTTCGGGTTTTTGTGGAGTGAGTAAGACTGTTTTTAGTGTCAGGCTAACTGTGGCCATTGACATACACTAGCCTAGCACCAGCGACCTCCGCAAATACAAGGACTGGATGGAATATTTTATTTATTTTTTATTTTATTTTATTTGAGACAGGGACAGCACACAATTTTTTGCATTTTTACCTTAACAGGAGAGATGCATTGTACATCAGGTTGTAGCATCAGTGCTAATTTCCACCTGTTGTCCCTGGACAGATTCATTGATTGATTGTATTTAACTGACCTTGACTATCAACTGTTCATGGAGACCTGTAGCATGTTTTGGGTTGTTTAAAAAGTGTCTCCACACGTCTCCAACACTCATACAAAGTTTACTGATGCACAAGAGAAATTATTTGGACACAGTAGCTCACACATCTGAATATATTACAATAAAATATAAATAATAAATAATACATTCTAAATAAGTAGCAAAAATAACAAGAGACTGGTGTCATATAAGGCATAATTATACAAATGTTTAAGTACAAGTAAAAATAAAATATAGACATAGTTTTCTTGGTGTGTTTCTAAACAGAATACAGGGTACATCTCCTGCTGTCTTTCCTTTCTCTAGAATGTTACACAGTATGGCATTTAACTAATCTATCACCATGGGGACAAGCAGATGATGCCACCAGGTAAAGTGACACAAGGCCAGATATGTGGAGAGGTGATCACTTATATTAAGAATGCATTGTTATTGTTATAAATATAAATGCTAGATACACTACCGGTCAAAAGTTTTAGAACACGCTACTTTTTCCAGTTATTTATTGCAGTTCAAGTCGTGCAAGTCTAATGAAGAGCTTGAAATGGTACAAAGGTAAGCCAGAGCTTAAAAAAAAAGATAAAAGAACAAAACCCAAGTCCAAGCTCTGCCAAAACTACCGCAGGAAAAAAGAACAAGATGGTTAAGCTTGAAATCATGGAGTGTCCAGCACAGTCTCCAGACTTAAACCCCATCGAGCTGGTTTGGGATGAACTGGACAGAAGAGTGAAAGCCAAGCAACCTACAAGTCCCACACGTTTATGGGAACTTCTACAACAGATTTGGGAAGAACTTTCAGAAGAATATTTGATTTCTATTGTGAAAAGAACGAGCCATGAGTTTGTTCAGCTGTTATATCTGCCAAAGGTGGACACTTTCAGATTAGAATATGTTTTGGTCAACAGTAAACAGTAAAAAAATGGAAAAAGTGTGGTGTTCTAAAACTTTTCTGACCGATAGTGTAGATCTGTTTAATACAACACTGTGGAACATTTCAGGCAAAGCAACTTCTCCATGGATACAAGCTGGTGGCGTACCCCTAATCAGAAATGTTATATTCAGGAAACTTTCACATTGCACTTTTAACTTGTGTAATTATAGTTTTGATTTGCATTTGTACAAAAAACAACCTTGCTACGGCTCCATTGGGTCCATCACATTTTTCCAGGGTATTTAGGGGGATTTTGAATAGTTAATTACTATTACTACTAATGACTAATTAATAGTTAATGACTATTTTTCATGGCTCTGAAGCAGATGGCACCTGTCTGCAGTTCACCTGTTGCCCTCAGATTATTAACACTGAGCCAGTTCCAAAGCAAATCCTAAACTTGTAACATAATATAACAGTATTGTACATTCTATAACCATAACTGTGAACTGTGTGGGAAAACTGACGAAAAAAAAGCTTTTTAAATTGCCATTTCAGGTCGAAACATTAGCAGCAGCTGTCGGGGGCGCACCTCTCTGTGTGACCCTCTTAACTGGTTGGTAAATAGTGAAACCGAATACTCCTTGGGATTTAGCTTAGTGTTTGCCATGACCTAGGCCCATGTAGGTAAATTAAAGAAGATATATTATGCTTTTTGAGATATTTAGTATTAAACTCCAACATACATAGTATATTGATCTAAAATGGTTTAATAATAGAAAAAGATCCATTGAGTTGGGACTGTTCAAACTTGCATAACTAATAGGCCCCACCCGTAGACTTTTTAAAGAAGTGGACTAAGTGAGCGTGAGTCACCCATAGCATTCAGTTCTAGTCAAATGAAGCTCATGAAGTAAGCATTTAAAGGACAAATTTGGAGCCAGGTTCCATATTAGGAACAGGAATTGATTTATGGATAAAATAGTGAAATAAAAACACCAGGATCATGTAGGGCAGGTTATTATGAACATTTTATGACCAAAATGAAGACCCTGACAGCAGCACTTATGGAGAGAGGGGTGACATTTTTTCAATACAAAGTGAATTGGAGCCAGAGTCGATAGAGCTGGAAGTGTGCCCATGCTCACTTCCTATTTGGAACAGCGCTAGCAGGTTAGCTATGTCCATTTATACTGAAAGTCTACGGTTGCACGTCTTCATAGCTGCATTTCTATGTTGCAAATGGTAGACTTTCAACTTGGTGTTTTATTTTTGGATATGGGTACGTGACAATTTTGAATCTTACATATCATCTGGAAGTTGAATAATCACAAGTGAATACAGAGCAGGGGAGATAGGAGGTAGGTGAAAACACAATTTTCTGAACACTAACGACTCAAATGCCAGATAATATCGGATTATTCAACCATGCATGACCCAATCAAAACACAACTCTGAGTTAATGATTTTAATAATCACGAAACACAGTTGGACCATGATTAAACACTCATTAAAGTTGAGTTTATGCATTGTGTCTCCTTTAAACATGTGTAACTTTTCGGTTAGGGGTCCGCCACCTTCTTGTTTCTATGAATATGTCATTGTTCTGCTTAGAATGTTCTACAATATGACATTAAACAGATCTACATTTACATTTATCCAATTACAGATGGCTTTATTGCTCCAAAACACCTAGAATGTTGAACGTCTGGACTTATGTATTTAATGTTATGTCACAAATCATCTCAAATTGGTCTTTCTGTAATCCCTGCTCTGTTTGGTGTTATACTTGAACCCTCTATGCCAAAGTATCAAAAAAATGTCATCGCATTTGTTAACCTCATTGCGCGACACCTTATTCTTCTTAAATGGAAGTCTCCTGCTCCACCCACAGTCCATGCCTGGATTAGAGACATTCTATATTTTGTGAACATGGAAAAAGTAAGATTGAAGACTTTTAAGAAAACGTGGGTTCTATTATTTCAGTTTGTTAAGTTAATTTCCCCTCTGTCTCTGAATGATTGAAAACAAGCATTCTGATTGTGAGCGGGGTTTGCCTCTCCACAGATCCGACCTGTAGCTTGGCCTGGTTTTGTCTCCACGAAGATAGAAAGATTTACTACCATATTGCGAAACATTCCAGACAAAGCAACAACATCTCCATGAAGAAAAGGATTTGACAAACCCGCCGCTAGAAAAGTTACACAATGCACATTTAAGCCCCATACGCAGCACATTCAGACTTCCAAAATCCCGCTTTAAGAGGTTGGGAAAGTTGGAGAAGATTGTGCTTGATCTAGAGCTCGACGTGGGATGAACTCATGGTCTAAATCCAAAGGAGTGAGTGGATGTTTGAGCAGTCGCTTTGCTAAGTGCTGTTGGTTATCTGATCATCAGGAGGGAAAAGGTGAGTACGGAGAGCAAACAAAAGAAGCTTGAATAAACTAGCTCCCGGCCACATTATTCAGACTGTGTGCATTGTGTGTGAGCATGCCCTAACAAGAAGCACTCCTCCTAAGACGCTGCGTTAGCAAGGAAAGTGCTATCAGGTTGTAAAGTAATAACAGTTTTCAGTCATTTCAGTGATGCGCACCTGATTTTTACTGTCATAAAAATGGGAAGAACAGAAGTAGCTTATTTTACATGTTTGCAGCGGACTTAAAGGTGCACTGTGTAATTTTTTTGCTTGAGGGTCCGTTACCTGCTTATTGATGTGTCTCTGCTCTGCCTGGAATGTTCCACAGTATGACTTAAACAGCTCTACCTTACATTTATTCAGTGACATGTGGTTTTAGAGCTCAAAAATACATAGAAAAACAGATATTCTGACTGTGAGCGGGGTTGCCTCTCCACCGATCTGACCTGTAACTTGGTCTGATTTGGTCTCAGTGAAGAGTGAAAGATTTAGAACCATTCCGTATAAAGCAATAACAAAAGTGTTTGACGCACAATCCACCAGAAAAGTTACGCAATGCATCTTCAAGTTGTTCCTCCCTTTCCAAACACATTCAAGCATCCTAATTATTCACTGCAATGAGTTTATGAGCACTGCCCTCATCTAAAAACAACTAGCATGCTGAGAGCGCACTCCCTGGTCTCAGACAATAAAATGCTTTGTAATTATAAACAGACAACACCACCATTAGATGCTTTGGTAACACTTTAGAGACCACATATTAACATTGCTAATTAGATGTTACTTAGCTATTAGTTGGTATTAATCAAACACTTATTAATGCTTTTTAAGATTTCAGTGTATGCACAAAAACATCTATTGTAATCACCACTAGTTTTATGGGAAGGGGAAGAAAATAGTTAATGGGTTAGTACTCACAAAATATGGCTTTAGACAAAAATGCATTGAAAGTACTTTATAAATACTAACAAAGATGTAATTAAGCACTTATTATGCATTTTACTATTAACTAGCTATTAATATGTGGTCCCTAAACTAAAGGGTTACCGAAAAAAATGTAGGACGCTTAAAGGGACAGTCCAGAATTTTGGACATAGGACCTCATTTCCTAGTGAGCCAGAGTGTTGGAGACGTGTGGAGAAACTTTTTAAAATATTCCATCCAGTCCTTGTATTTGCAGAGGTCACTGGTGCTAGGCTAGTGCATGTCAATGGCCATAGTTAGCCTGTCACTATACACAGTCTTACCCACTCCACAAAATACCCGAAGCAAATCTGTTATTACACCAGACTGTTGATGTAAATGTCTGTGTCAATAGAACAATTCAGAAGTAAAACCAACCTTGCATTTGAAAGATTTATATCTGAGCAGCAGCAGTGAGTTGTACTTCCTAATAGAAAACTTGGCAGTGGTGGACTGATATCACCTAGAACCTATCTTACTGGCAAAGTAAAATTCTGCTGCTGCTAAGATAATAGTCCCTCAACATGTGAGGATTCATGCGATGCAAGGTTAGTTTTATTTCAAACATTGTTCTATCAACACAGACATTTACATCAATAGTCTGGCATAATAACAGATTTGTTTCGAGTGTTTTGTGGAGTGGGTAAGACCGTTTTAAGTAGCAGGCTAACTATGGCCATTGACATGCACTAGCCTAGCACCAGCGACCTCTGCAAATACAAGGACTGGATGGAATATTTAAAAAAGTGTCTCCACACGTCTCCAACACTCTGGCTCACTAGGAAATGAGGTCCTATGTCCAAAATTCTGGACTGTCCCTTTAATGCTCACCAGAGTAAATCTGGCATAATATAGGACCTTTAAAGAATAGACTCGACTTGAATGATTTAAAAAAATAGATAGATGGATGGATAGATATTTATACTTTTTTTTTTTTTTTATGATAGATATAGATAGAATATGATAGAAAGTTAATACATAATAAATGTCTGGTATCCCTCTTCAAACATTTTAAAGGCACTCCAAACTACAATCTTTTGTTCAGTTCCTAGAAAATAAACCCATTATTTGAAATTGTAACATAATCAAACATTTCTTTGGATTAATATAAATGTAGTCTCCAAGTATTCTTCAGTGCATGTCTTTAAATGGCACATCTTAATGGTTCACTTATGAATTCTATAAGAGCATGTGCGTGTCCATAGAACTCATATAATAGCTATTTTGAACTGGATAAAGTATAATTAATCAGAGCAGTTCCCCATTTGTAATCAGCGGTCTCTTATCGACAAATACAAAGTGGTGGCACGCTCAAGTATTCAACTAATGCGCCATACAGTTAGATTTTCTGCTGTAGCACAGACATCTTGAGACGAAGCTGCTCTACTTTCTCTTGCTCTTTTTTGAACCGTAATGAATGCAATGTGATGCTGCAAGACAATCCACATTAATGACTAAGACGAGTCGCACACAAGGAGAACCTTTATCTCCATACTTCTTTGTTGTGTGATCACTTAAACAGAATAGGCTGCACCAGTAAATGATGATAAACAACTGATAAACAATGTTCGCGCAGACAGCAGGGAGGAAAAAGATCCTTAGAGATTTATATTTCGCTTTCAACAAACAAAATTGCTATTGGTGTTTTCCTGTTTTGCAAGATGAGCCTGGAGAAATGCAGGCGGCGTTCTGGTATATGAAGTGATATTTTGCAATTACGAGGCTTGTAAATAGTGCAATAATACAGCGCGATGATTTTGGGGGGTGTTGAGAGGAAGTGACAGGCTTTGTTGTATTATTATTTTGTGGTGTTTCGTTGTCTATTTGTCACAATACTATTATTATGCTACATGCTGAGTTTTGGGAGTTAAGTTAATGTGGGAAAAATCTATTCATTCAGCCAATTAGACGCTGACTGTAAACACTGTGCAGTATTAAAAGAACTGGAAATAAACTACTGTTTTCAGTTAATTCAATTAGGTAAAGCAAATCCATTGTGCAAATTATTATGTGAAGCGAACTGCAAGCGCTACTCTGACCAGAAAGAGATGACTTAGTTGGAACTACAACAGGTGAGTTGATAGGAATGTAACGGTAAATTTGTTTTATTTTTTATTTATGTTTATTAAGGACATCACAATCGCATTAGACAAGCCAGATGCATTGCTTTGAGTGTTTTAGCACAAGTGCTAGTTTTCAACACCTGTCCATATAAAAATATAAACTACATGCATAAAAACAGAGAGTACAAGACACATAAATTACATACAGATAAAATATATACAGTAGATTTTCAGTGGATGCAGTTTTGACTGGAAACATACAATAACTTTAATTTCCTTTTAAATTTGTTGTAGTTGGTTTCCAATTTTAAATGACTGTTAAACTGTTCCACAGACTAGCCCCTTTAAAAGAGAACGAGGACTGACCAAGAGCCGTCCTGTACTAGGAACAACACAATTACCACTAGTAGAGCCTCTTGTGTGTATTCGCGCTGAACCATTTCGGTACGGCACGTTTGGTTCGGTGCTCGGCTGCGAGTGAGTTCGTGCAATTTGTGTGGGTTTACATTCTGCCACTACATGTGCAGCTACACGGATCACTCGTCCATTATTGGGGTGGCAATGTTTCCCGCAGCGCTTTATAGTTAGGGCGGCCACCTTGACAACAATTGCCCCCCGCCTTGACTACGTCCCTCCGAACCACGTGAATCCTCGCAAAACTACAGCTGTCGTGCCCTTTTTCTCACTTTCCTCTTTCGTCAGCACGGAATCTCCACCCTCCCTGCCCCCCACCTCCCACTGACTTTGTAACTGCCTGCAGGTCTACACTTACTGCAGACAATGTGGACAAGTTGTTTTTTCTGGTCAAAAATATAAAGATTGAGTAAAACTTCATGCTGGAACTGTTAGTGCTGCGCTTTACTTTTTGAAAAGTTTTGTTTGCTGTTTACAAGGATTATATTTTTTAAATAATATTTCATACATTTGTTGCTTAGTTGAAAATATTTTATTTAACTTATTAGTATTACCAAGCAGCACTTTGCATTTATTTTATTTTCTTGTTTGTATAATGTTAAAACAAATAGTTGGTTTAATTAACACACAAATAAACAACAAGCAAATGTTTTTTTTGTTCCCATACTGTACCAAAAATGAACCGAACCGTGACCTCAAAACTGTGATTTTTGTGTACCGTTACACCCCACGATCTGAGTTTCTCACATGTAACATTAGGGTTACAAGCCTATCTAGCATTATCCAACAGGTTTTCAGTCACTGATGTTTTTTTGTTGAAAATCAAATGTCTAGTGCAGGGGTGTCAAACTCATTTTGGTCCGGGGGCCGTATCCAACCGACTTTGATCCCAAAGGGGCCGGATCAGAAAACTCATGTCATATAAACCCCAAAAATAACAATAAGTTCAAATATTTGTGTAGAGAAACACAAATCTATTACAGAAATCTGTTTTAATTGATGAACTCTTTCTTTTACAAAATATTATAATATTATGAACAACCTGAAACTTTAAGAAAAATTCTATTTCAACACAAAGTTTTAACATGAACTTGTATGCAGACAGGAATAAATCCATTTTTTGTTGTAAAATCCTGCACTCGGCTCCACTTTTCTCATGTTGGACATTTTGCTGATGAGGGTGTCACGGTCAACAGTCAAAACGATCGTCCTTTAAGAGCGTTTGGAAAGAGACAAGTCTTCATTTGTGCTGCTCTGGTGGGAGGGGCCACGTACAGAGACACTGGAGACGCTGCTGTGATAAACACCACAGAAAATTAACAAGATTTTAATAGAAAATATAATTAAAATATGTTAGTAGAAACTCAGCCGAGGGCCTGATTAAAGGTCTTGGAGGGCCGGATCTGGCCCCTGGGCCTTATGTTTGACACCTGTGGTCTAGAGGATCATGAACGCTCACGGTGATCACAAGCTCCTGAAAATGTGCTGTTTAAATTAATTTGATATATTTTTTGTCTTTTGTCTTTTTGTCTTTGTTAATGTGTGCATCGTTTCACATCGTAACAGCTGAACATTCCACCAATAGAGATGCATGTAGAACACCCGCAGCATGACGTCACCGCAAAGTATCAGTAGTTGCGCAATTACTGCCATTGCCCATTCATTTTACTCTGTTGTGCAGTTGTGATCCAGGCGATCCCTCTTCTTCGCTAACCTTACTAACGCTGAGTGCAGTTATAAATCTCCGGTTGATGGGTGCATTCCAGCGCGAGCACCAGACTTAACGGAGATGTCCTGGTCTGGCCCCGTGCACACTGCAGTGATCACAGGCCCCTCTCTCTCCAGCTGTGCCACAAACACCATGAGGCTGATAAGACGCCAGGGGGATCGTCACTCATGTGGGGTAACGCTCCACTTTAAAGCCTGCCCCATTTGGATTTTATTAGCTGATAAACAGATCATGTCCAGATAGAGAGATGACTTGATTATCAAACCTCACATAAAGTTTGACTGCAATTACTTCAGCAGCGCCAGGGGAGGCAGACTTTGTGGAATTTGTGTTTTACTTTGTTTTTTTCAGTGGGTTTAATAATTTTATTTTTCATTGTTTGAGATTGTTTTGAAAATAATTAGAAAAACACAATAAGAGGAGCTTTTAACAAAACAAGATTTTTTTTTTAAAGATTTGTCTTTAGCGTTTGAAAGAAAGACTTGGAAATTTGAGCTCAACTTAAAAGTGCAATTTATAACTTTCTAGTGAGTTTGCCACCATGAGATGCATTATTTTTTTGGCCAAGAATGTTCCTCACTATGGCATTAAATGTATATATCTTGAATTTAATCAATTGTAGGTGTATTTATTGCTGAGGAAGTCGCCTTGGAACATATACATTTTGACTGTGAGCAAGAATCCTTCTCAGATCTGACCTGTAACTTGATTGTAACTGATCCTGATCTGTTTCCATGGAGATAGATATGTTTTAATGCCATATTGTGGAATATTCCAGGCACAGCAATACCTTCTCCATGGTAATACCACCAGAAAAAGTTACACAATGCATCTTTAGGATAGATAAATAAATAAATAAGTGCAATAGTGCAACATTTGAACACAACATTTGTGCACTATGACGACCTGAACATTGATATAATGACCCCGCCCTAAACGGCAGGTCTAAAAATTCAACCTATACATAATGAATAATTGAAGTTTGCCGCAATTTCCTCCATCACTGACATCTCCACCTGCTCAGGGCAATTTAATAAACTCTAATCTTCTTAAAGGGACAGTTTGGAATTTTGGACATGGGGCCTCATTTCCTAGTGAGCCAGAGTGAGACGTGTGGAGACACTTTTTAAAATATTCCATCCAGTCCTTGTATTTGCAGAGGTCACTGGTGCTCGGTTAGCGCATGTCAATGGCCATAGTTAGCCTGTCACTAAAAACAGTCCTACCCACTCCACAAAACACCCGAAGCAAAACTATTATTAAGACTATTGTTGTAAATATCTGTGTTGATAGAATAATGTTTGAAATAAAACTAACCTTGTATCGCATGAATCGTTGCATGTTGAGGGACTATTTTCTCATATATCAGTCCACCGCTGCCAAGCTTTCTATCAGGAAGTACAACTCACTGTTGCTGTTCAGACATAAATCCTTCAAATGCAAGATTAGTTTTACTTCTAAAATTATTCTATCAAGACAGACATTCACATCAACGGTCTGGTGTAATAATAGATTTGCTTTGGGTGTTTTGTGGAGTGGGTAAGACTGTTTTTAGTGGCAGGATAACTATGGCCATTGACATGCACTAGCCTAGCACCAGCGACCTCTGCAAATACAAGGACTGGATGGAGTATTTAAAAAAGTGTCTCCACATGTCTCCAACACTCTGGCTCACTAGGAAATGAGGTCCTATGTCCAAAATTTTGGACTGTCCCTTTAGTTTCTTGTCTGTATTTGCTAATGTGTGCATCATGTCACCCTGGTAATTGTTGAACATTCTACCAATAGAGGTGCATGTAGAACACCCTCGGCATGATGTCACTTTAATAAAGTATCAGTAGTTACACAATAACACTGCCCAGTATCCTTGAAGCACTTCTCCTGACCTCACTGAAGCACAGATACTAGTGAGTGAGCCACATGGTGAGGTAGGAGCGCTCACACTACCTTGGGCTTTCTGTTTCCAACCTTTTCTGTTTACATTTGTGGATTCCTGGGATGAGGGAATGTGAAGCATGTGCAGCTCTGGGCCATTCAGGGTCATGCTATACAATACCAACATGCAGCCTCAGTGTCATAGCATGTTTGTGTACATTTCTTCGTGGAAAAATATAAATAGAATATGAGTTTGACAGTGTTCAGTGGTATTTTGATGTTTTTTTTTTTTTTTGTTTTTTTACCTCTGTAAAGCATCTTTGTGACATATGTCTGTGAAAAGCGCTATATAAATAAAGACTTACCTCTGATTCTGGTATATACACTATGTCTGAAGTGGACATTATGTTACTTAGCAACCATACTTTAAAGCTTATTACTTATTTGATACTGTGCAGAAATGTCATGCTGGGGGAGTTCTACATGTATCCCTAATGCTGGAACATTTAGGAGTTACCATGGTGGCAAAATGCATACTTTAGTAAACACTGTCAAAAATGTTTTTAGATTGTCTGGGGAAAAAAAAAAAAAACAACACAAAAAACTGGAGTAAGAAAGCTTTCAGAAATATTCGTGTGCATAAGATAAAAGTCGGTGCATATTTGGGAAATCTGTGCATATTTGGCTATAGTTGAGCATAAAAGAAATATTTGTAAACTCTTGAATGAGTCCAGTTGTACATAAAATGTATCAGAATACGAATTGAAAAGTTACAACGTCAAGAATTACAATCATGGAATTAAAATTTACGATTACACTATCTTCAGTACGAATATGAATTCACAGACGCGACTTTACTGTCAAAAATACGTTATTACTCACAGCAGAAGAAACATCGATCGACATGCCGGACTTTTGGGCTGCATTCAGACTGAACCAGGACGAAAACAGGGCTAAAACAGGACTAAAATATGACTAAACCAGGTCTAAACCAGAACTGAACCAGGACTGAACAAGGACTGATGCCAGGACTGAACTAGGACTAAACCAGGACTGAACCAGAACTAAACCAGAACTGAACCAGGACTAAACCAGGACTGAACCAGGACTAAACCAGGACTGAACCAGGACTAAACCAGGACTGAACCAGGATTAAACCAGGACTGATCCCAGGACTAAACTAAGACTGAACCAGGAGGATTAAACCAGGACTGAACCAGGACTGAACCAGGACTAAACCAGGACTGAACCAGGACTAAACCAGGACTGAACTAGGACTAAACCAGGACTGATCCTAGGATTGAACCAGGATTAAACCAGGATTAAACCAGGACTGATCCCAGGACTGAACCAGGACTAAACCAAACTGAACAAGGAGGACTAAACCAAGACTGAACCAAAACTAAAACAGGTCTAAACCGGGTCTACACCAGGATTAAACCAGGACTGAAACAGAACTAAACCAGGTCTAAACTATGAGGACTAAAACAGGATTAAACCAGACTAAATAAAGTCTAAACCAGGAGTTAACAGCTGCAAAGTATCAATTGTTAATCTCAAATACAGTTAACACTTTCACAAGGGGTTATAGAAGGAATGCTATTTATCATTTAATGCTGAGTCGAAAATATTATGAAGATCCAAATGACCTAATCTTGACATGATCATTATACGGATTTATACATTATAATTAGGGGTGTCAAATTATCATTTTTAATCTCTAACTTTACTGTTTCTGTATGTGAGTTGCTTTATTATAAAACCTATTTTTATGTGTTGTTGGGACAACAACACACACACACACACACACACAAAACACATTTATACACTTTTTTATTTCGGTAATTCCACTCATTGCCGGAAACCCACACAAAACGCGCGCAGTAAGAGCGATGTAAACGTCATGTTAACATTGGCGGCGTCAGTCGCACAATGAACGAGGTCGAAGAGCCAGTAGAACAGAGCAGCAGTGCACAGGTAAAAACACATTCGTGTCTTGGAAATTATTCTCCCGACGTGAAATATAAAAGAAAATAACAAATATAAAATCACCTACAACTTAAATGTCACTGGTGAAAACAACCTGCATAGACTCATGATGTCTGCACTACTGTCCTATAGTGACCTGCCACATGAGGGGACACGCACACAAACACACACAAACACACACACACACACAAACAAACACACACCTTCATCATCGTCATCAACAGAGATGACTGAGAACACGCGGACCACGTTTCCTTCCATAGACACTGCGCGGACACCGACGTGCTCCCGTGAGCCGCGTGTGGACCGAGTTTTCTCCTGTGAACCTCTAAACCAGAACTAACACCAAGACTAAAACCAGGACTAATCCAGTCCAGGACTAAACCAGGACTAAACCAGGACTAAACCAGGACTAAACCAGAACTAAACCAGAACTAAAACCAGGTCTAAACCAGGTCTAAACCAGGACTAAACCAGAACTAAACCAAACTAAAAACCAGGTCTAAACCAGGACTAAACCAGGACTAAACCAGAACTAAAACCAGACTAAAACCAGGTCTAAACCAGGTCTAAACCAAAAACCAGGACTAAACCAGGACTAAAACCAGAACTAAAACCAGGTCTAAACCAGACTAAACCAGGACTAAACCAGAACTAAAACCAGAACTAAAACCAGGACTAAACCAGGACTAAACCAGAAACCAGGACTAAAACCAGGACTAACCCTTTCCAGGACTAAACTAGGACTAAACCAGGTCTAAACCAGGACTAAAACCAGTGATCTCATATATAAAGCATTTCTCTATCAATAATATTTTTAATATGGTTAAGGAAAGACTGGACTTTTTATTGTCTTTAAGTAAACAAAAGTTATTATGTTCAGATTTCCTCGTCTTTGCTACTTTACAGCAAACAGTTTCTTATTCATGGAGACTTGGGCTCAACAGCCAAATTGGAGAGATTTGTTAAACAATAAATGACTTTATAAAGTCACTTTTTTTAAATCTATATATCAGTCTTTTGATCTGCCACAATAATGTAATAATGAATTTAAATGAAAATACCTCAAATTGAAGGCTTTTCTCAGCAATTTTTAGGTGAGATTAAAATGAGATTAATTAAATTAATTAATTACAGATCATAATTCATTAATCTCTCAATTTTTTTAATCGCATGACAGCACTAATTATAATAATACAAATCAAAGAAAAAGTGAGAGTATGTGGTCATTTTTATCTTCTTCTTCTCACTCACAAAAGTAAACCCATTGATATTGCTTCATTCACTCTGTTTTATAGTCAGTTGAAGCGTTGTGTTTTCCAGAGCCTTCTAACCACAGATGCTCGCGCTGGTATGAGACATGAGGAGCAGAGGACACGTCAGCGTCTCTACGGCGACGCTACATGCCACAGACGGCCGGAATGTTCCACCAGGACGACAGAGGGAGTGTCCCATCTCCCTCATCACTACGACTTCCCCCACCCCTCGGTACACTTTAGAGCAGGGCGGTCAAACTTTTTTAATCAAGGGACGAGTATAGAAACTAATTTGAAGCTGAGGGCCACAGACTTGTTGCCTTCTACAATCGGTTTTAATCTAGAAAGGTCTGGAATTGGACAATAGGGCGTGAAAATGCTGTGGAACAAACTTTTTTTCTGGGGACCCATATTTTAAAAGTCACAAACCTTTGCGACACAACTCAATTGACATTATTCGTAAATTATAAAATAAAGATGGATTGGACCATTGTTGAACATTAATGAGGATATTTTATTGTTGACTGAGTGATCGTGTCTCTCTGAACAATTAGTATTACTCAAGTTTTAAATGATGAAAAACATAAACACGAACACATAAACATAAACTTGAGATGGGTGCGTTGGAGGAGAGGGAGCAGCTCAAGAACATAGAGAAAAATCCCGCACAGCATCTTACTTGCAAATTGTGAGATTTATTAAGACAAACCATACAACGGTTCAGCACTAGGCCTTCATCAGGCAAAACCTCACAATTTGCAAGTAAGACGGTGTGCGGGATTTTTCTCTATAAACAATGAAAAACAGTCATTGAAGCAGCAGTAAAAGGATCCTTAAGTCACCTATTTCGACATTAAATACACCCCATTTCTTTTTCTTTTCAACATTCAATTGAACCAGCAATGTTGGAACAAAATAGTCAATAAAATAATTACAAAAAGATTAGAAGTGATACAAAACATGTCTTAACATTTCAACATTTCTACTGAGATAGGTGGGCCTGTCTGCGTTTTTGTACTGTGTTCCAGTCTGGGTGCAGGAGGAGAACACAACACACAGATCAGGCGCAGTGTTCAGTCTGTTTCTGTGCTTTGTCTTCATTTTTGTGAGCACAGAAAATCCCAGTTCACACATATATGTCATAGTGAAAGGAATAAACATAGAAACACATGCCCTACTGAGGACAGGAGATTCACTCACTCTCTCATGTGTCAGAACTGTATACTGCAAATCTACATGCAGATCGTGACAAGGCGACCCAAAAAAATCTCTTGTGACCCACCTGAGGGTCACGGCCCAGTCTTTAGGAAACGATGCTGTGGAAGACTACAATTCTTGTAGTCTTTTCTTTTCTTTTTTCAGAAGAAAAAAAAAAATATATGTATATCTTTTATCTGGGTTAAGTAATAGTTTGATGCTTTGATTGTTGATTCTGCAAAAGTCCTAACTGTTTATGTTGTTTCCCTCCTCCCTTTTTTACATGTAAACCACCATGTTTGTTTTTGACAGAATGGAAAGTGCTTCTCTTTGATTGGTTACTCCGCCTGTCAATCATGCTGTCTGAAATCAAGGAGACAGTCTGTGCAAAGTTTTGGCAAAGCATGTGGTGTGGTTCTGGCTCGTCAGGTAAACAGACTGGTGATATTTCAGAAGTTTTAACAGAACCAACATACCTTTATGGCTTGAAGCTACATTTTAGGTTTGTATCATAATCCAATGTGATGTTTTTGAGTTTATAGTAGTAGAATGACTTCATTCTACCGCCAACATGCGTCCTGTTTGAACCCCAGGGGCTATAATGGTCATCTGTTACAAGTGGTCGGTGTGTTTACTTGCAGTTGGAACATACTGTGCTTGATTTGACCCTGCTTGTTTTTCTGATATTAAATCACCCTGTACCTTTAAAGTCTTAAAAAAGTGAAAAACACGAGCATTTTACAGCTTTTGGATTCAGGAGTGAGTGGAGCCGTCACATGAATGCTAACAACAGCTATCATGCTGACAGAGCACCATTGTTGTCTCATTTTAACCCTTTTACAATATATCTATAGTTGGGCAAAACACATTTTATTTTACTGCCAGAAAAAAGTACAGCTCTTAAACTTAACTGGTTTTTACGGTTTCCTCATCAAAAATTATCTGGCGACTCATTTTATATTTTATTTTATTTATTAATTAAATTTTATATATGATTTAATTTATTTATAAAATTTTATATTTAATGTAATATTTATTATCAGTATTAGAATTTATAAAATTGTATATCATTTATTCATTTTATTTTGTTTTTTTTTTTTTTCCACATTTTTGACGTCAGTTTGTATGTGATATGCCACTGGCTGACATGGTATTATACATAGGTGGATATGTGTGTATTTGAAATTTTCTCAAAGTGTTTGTTTATATTCTTCTATATAAAACTGAAAATCTTAAAATAAAGTGTTCATATATATGGTGTTTCTTTTCTGCATGTTGAGAAATTTTTCCAGAGCTCAAATGTCATCACGTAGTCATCCAGGAAGTACCACCTGTTTGTAAAGTCCACACACATTCATCAGAGTCATTCTGCAAACACACTCCCAGATGCAGCTCAAATTTTAAGTGCTCAGTTACTGTTTTAGCCTCATTTAAATTGCTTCAGTCTTTAGTGTGGTGGCAGTGGCCAAGTCCCTGGGTCCTTTGGTAAACCTTGTTAGTAGATAGAATAGCTTTATTTTGTAGCATATTTAAACTATCTTTTGTAGTACTGTAGGCTGTTAGTCATTCAGTCGATTAATCATTTGATGGTGTCTTAGTCGACCAACATTTTTATTATTCATCTGAAAGATTTGGGAGTGAATCATGAGCTTAATCTGCCTTCCAAGTCCAAGTCCTTTGCAGTGAGAGTCATTTTACACTTTGAGTCATATACATAGTCTGAGGTGTTATAGTTTTGAAAGCTTTTGCCACGCCCCATTTATGGTTGACGAATCGATCGAAAATTTCTTATGCTCTTATTTTTTGCATGGGAAAATGTTGCATATAACATTAAGCTGAAATACACAAATACACAATGCAACTGCTGAGCCAAATAGAAGTTATTTTGTCGCTAATTGCCCATATCAAAATCTGTTCCCACACATTTATAGAACCTCATTTATATTCAGAAAATAAAAATGTGCTTAGTCCAATTCAGAAGCGAGGATTTTTGTAAAGCTTGCAACATCATAGGTCAGATCCGCCAGGTGTGTGCCTCCAAACCCTCCACCTGCTGTAAATAACAAAATGTCTAACTCCCCCCCCCCCCCCCCCCCCCGGCTCCACGTTACACCCCAGGAGCGCGCCCCCTCCTCCCGCTCCTCATTCATCACAAATGGCTGTGAAAGTGCGGGGCCGGTCGGTGAAGACGCAGCAGGTGCTATGTCCTGTCAAAAGCCACTTCACACCCGCTCTGCTATCAGCCCCCCCCCTCCCGTGGGTGACCGCCCTCCCTCCTCTCCCCCTCCTCTGACTGGGGCGGCTGCGGGGGTGATCTCCTGGGTGCTCTTTGCTATCAGCTTGACCAGCTTTGAAGGCAATCTGGACTTTGTTTACTTGAAGCCAGGCCCCCTGTTGAGTCAGTGAGTGAAGCTTTGACCGGGGCGATGCTGAGGCCTACAACTGCAAAACCAGCTTAGTGTTGGTACGTTCCCAAATGGGTGTGCAGTGAAAAAGACATCATTTTGTACGAGTAAGAGGCAAGGAGCATGTCCAGTAGTGTGTCCTGTAATTGTATTGTTATCATGGACAGCAGGCCTGTTGTGCTTTTCTCTCAGTGGGATGCTACATCAAAGACTCATTGCATAATTTAAAAAAGACCAGTGCATGTTGGCCATGTTAATGTATGGTAATTTTTGTCAGTATTTCGACAGCTTGTGTTATTTCAGAAAGGGTCAGCACTGGCCATGACTTGTATTTAGGGTATTGTTATCTTGTTGTCACCAGGGACAATTAACAATGCAGACCTCAATAATAATAATAAAAACTTTAAAGGTGCACTATGTAATTAATTGGTTGGGGTCCGTCACCTGCTTGTTTCTATGGAGATGTCATAGCTCTGCCTGGAACGTTCCACACTATGACATTAAACAGCTCTACCTTACATTTATTCAATTACAGGTGGTTTTATAGCTCATAAAGAGAGATGGTCTTTCCACAGATCTGATTTGTACTCTTGACTCTTGATTAAATTAAATACATTAGAATTACATGATCTCGTTGATCTACATACTGCAGTTGTCATGTTTAAGGCACATAATAATAAGCTCCCTCAGAGAATCCAGGAGATGTTCAAACCCAGAGAGAGTGAGGACAATCAGAGAGGATCAAGCCTCTTTTAGAAAACTCATGTGAGGACCAGACTGAGAAGTCGATGTGTCTCCATCAGAGGTGTAATCTGTGGAATAGTCTCAATGAAGCTTTAAAAGGCTCTAAGACACACATTTAAAAAACTATATAAGACCAGAATTATAGAGAAATATAGAAACATACAATAAATCATTTTTACCTTATGGAACTTACAGATTAAGTGTAACCCTCAATTATATGTATATATTTAAGTGTATTTATAAACCAATAGGTAGAATTATTAACATGTGCATGGTCAGTGTGTGTGTGTGTGTGTGTGTGTGTTTGTGTGTGTATGAACATCGACTATATTGGATTGTGTTCTGTATTGTGTATGTGTATACTAAAAGATTTAGGGACTTTTTTTTCCTGCACTCATAAAAGATGAGTTTTGTGTTGTTTTCTGTAAATAGTTCTGCCATCTTGTATCCTGTTCTATATGTTAAAAGGGTTTGGCAAAACAAGTGTTAAACTTCAGCCTAAACCTCTTCGGTC
Source organism: Boleophthalmus pectinirostris (assembly GCF_026225935.1). NCBI lineage: Eukaryota > Metazoa > Chordata > Actinopteri > Gobiiformes > Gobiidae > Boleophthalmus > Boleophthalmus pectinirostris. Next base: position 9,953,605 of record NW_026571095.1, read on the forward strand.
TATAGAATAACCTTAGAGATATGCATAAACTGCATCATTTTTGTGTTAAATCATTGTAATATGATGTATGAGTCTGTTTATTGACTGAAGAAAATAACCTAAGTAACTAACTTGTAACTTGGTCTGGTTTGGTCTCCATCATGACAAAGTAATAACATCTCCTCGAAGAAAAGCAAAAGTTACACAATGTACCTGTAATTTCTTCATCACAATCGAGTCTCAATGAATATATCGGACCTTGAAAAATATTCAAATAAGATTTTAGCAAACCAAATTGAAAAAGACATACATTTAAGGTATAATAAAGTTAGAGGAGGAACTAACTATGGCTATAACAAGAAGTATTTATTTCATGAGGCGATAACCCTGCAGGTGGTCTGATTGACAGTTTACTGCTACACTCTGACCATATAAACAACAGGAGGCTATCAGAACATGAAGTGATAAGTGCAGTATATCAGGAAAAGAAAAGTTTGCATAAACATGTAAGCAAAGTAAAAAACAAGTCTTTTCTGGTAAAGTTAAAGTTTGTTACTCTGGCCGGTTCCAAACTGCCAAAAGGTTAAAGGTCGAGTGCACTCTGCTCAAATGGGATTAGTAAAAGTCTCTGAGTGTTTTCCCTGACCTACTGGAGATGATGCAAAATGTACCCAGACAGATGAGGAAAAGTTCACTGTGGTCTCTATACAAGATGCTAGACTCTAATTTATGCTGCGTTCTGGGACTGCAACTAATGATTATTTTGGTATTAATTAATGGACTCATTAATTAGTGGACTAGTGAAACCGGTCTTTACTTGTACGTTGACATTTTCCTAACCAAAAAAAATAAAAAGTAAAAATCTGAAATGTTTTGATTTACTTATGCCACCATCTTTCTGATAAAATGTCTTTTTGCAGGTGTTATAAAGTCCAGAGAGTGATTATGATTATAAAAATATGCTAATGATTATTTTAATAGCTGACTAACTATTGCAGGCCTATATACTGTTTTCAAACTTATCCTAGTTCGATCCCGGTTTAATCCTCACGTAGACTGAGGGCCTGTTTACACGAGATCGCTTGCAGGTAAAAATGACAAAATATTTGACCAGAGTTTTCGGGGCTTAAAAACACAAATATGTGAAACCATCCTCCAGAGGGGAAAAGTTGAATACACTCCGTCATAGGGTTTTCGTCTACATTGCCCAAGACGCAAAACTCTGGTCAGATCTGCTCACGTTGCGTACGCGTTTTCCTCACATACATCACCACCTGGCATGCATACCCATTCAAATTCCACACACTTTTGCGTCACCGTATGCACGCAGATTTCCTCCCGAAAGCGCTCATCTAAACGCGGAATAAAAAGTGAAGCTGCAACGCCACTTTTCGGTCTTCTGTTCAGACTGTCATCATATAAACGTCGCCTTAGTTTGGTCTTAGTTTAGTCCTAGTTAAATCCTGGAATATTCCTGGTGTAGTCCCACTTTAGTCCAAGTTTTGATGTGGTCTGTGTGCAAGAGGGAACACAATCTAAGTGACAAAATAAATATAATTCCCATTTGCTATTTATTGTATAGTGCAATCTGGAAATGTTTGACTTGTCTTTATCTCACGATCAAATCTATAATAAGCGCTTGGCTCAAAATAATACGTTCAAAATAAAACAAGCACAATCAGATAGAGCAACCTGGTCCCCATGAGGCATCGGTGGGTCAGTTCATCACCAGAGAAGCAGCTTATGAGGAGCCCAGCCCATATTACATGATTGTTATACCCTCAATGCAATGTGTGTAGCTGTACAGGCCCATGAACATTTGTGTGATATTGGTCAGTACTAGTGTGTAACCAAAATGTCATTTTTCATGAGTTGTGTATCTGTTAGTTGTGTGACTGTAGATCAGTGTGTTGTGTATCACCAGAAAAAGAAGAAATGGGAATTATTTTTGTTCCAATTAGAATTTTAAGGGCGTACACTGAAAGAGAATGGAACTGTTATAATTAGTGATTATCTCGAAAACTATTAATATTTGATGATACAAATGCACAGAATTATAAATAGATAATAATTTTTCTCCACTCTCGTTGCTGTAGCTTGATCCTTTCGGGAATTTATGACCAAAAACGTATATTTGACCTTGGTTACTTTAACACTGACAAGTGACCTGTAACATCCAGTGTACCCCGGTCATGTATGTGCCAACTTGTGTAATGATTGGGTGAATATTTTAGCCCACAGATGGTTCAGAAATTGCCAAAATTGCCTATCCTTTAAATTGGCGTGACCTTTCAATTGACCCGTGTGACCTCAAATGACCTCGGATAGTCACCAAACTTTTTTTTGCCGCATCGGACACGGGGCCTTGACCCACGTACCAAATTTGGTGACAATCGGTCCATAAATAGCGGAATAATCATGGGTGGACAAACACACAGACACACAGGGTGAATACAAAACCTGGTCAACCCTTCAGGGACCAGGTAATAAAATAAAATAAAAACACAAGGGTCATTTAGAGTAGGTTAATACGAACATTTTAAGACCAAAATGACAAAGCTCACTGCTGCAGTTACAGAGAAAGAGGTGACAATTTTTCAATATAAAGTCAGTAGGAAGCGTCTATGGAGAGTCTATTGGTAATATATATCTTTAATAATCTTTTTAAAATGAATGAAATTGCAATTGACATTCTCATCAAAAACAGAACTTCATTTGGTATAATCAGTAAATTAATTTTGAACCTTTCATTATTGTATTTTCCACTACCCAAATAAATGAGTTTGAAAGAGCCTCGGTTAGTTTAGTCAGATTAATTAAACTTGGACCAATTGTGTTTGTCAGGTTTCAAACAAGCAGCTCTGTTCACTGTACAAGCCAGTGCACTGATTTCTCCATTTTCCTCTTGGTAGGTGGGGGACAGCTTGAAAATATGAACCGCATAATTTCGGGCAAAAGACTTTTAGTTTCTTTCGAGACCAGCTGCTGTTTCTAAGCACATAAAAAAATCCTCCGCCAGATTGTCTACGCTAGCTTCATTCCCCAAAACAGTGGTCACACATTTCACTTGTGCTTTGGTAAATTCGATAATGATATCTCCCAACAGTCAGCCGCTGGAAGACCGTTTCACTTTTAGAATACAAATGAGCCAGCATCTCTCATAATGTACACTATATTATCCAGCAAATGCCATGGTTCTCAGTTGACAATCTTGTTTTGGAGGATCAAAACAACTCTCATGATCTCGTTCAGAGGTTGAAGGTTAGATCCAGTGGTGGAAGAAGTACTCAATTTTCCTACTTTAAACGTGCATTGTGTTGCAGGTGGTTGCAGGTTGCTTTTTTTATATGGAGATGGTGTTGCATTGTCTGGCATGTTCCACAGTATGGCATTAAAACGTCCTATCTTCATGGAGACCAAACCAGACCAAGTTACAGGTCAGATCTGTGGAGAGGCAACCCCCTTCACAGTCAAAATGTATGTCTTTCTAGGTATTTTTGAGCTATAAATTCACCTTTAATTTAATAAATGTAAAATAGAGCTGATTAATGTCATACTAGACCGATAGATACTGTATTTTTCAGACTATAAGTTGCTCTGGAGTATACTGTAAGTCACACCAGCCAAAAAATGCATAATGAAGAAGAAAAAAAAATATATAGAAGTCACACTTTTTGGAGGAAATTTATTTGATAAACATTTCATCTTGAAAGTCAAGTTATAGTAATAACAACAGAAACGAGAACAACAGGTTGTTAACATCACACATGAACAGTTCTTCAGATAAATATAGCATAAACAACAGAACAGAACATGTTTACCAAACTCTTCATCTCACTCCAAATCACCAAATCCACTGAATTCCTCATCCTCGGCGTCACTTCTGAGCAACTCTGCAACCTCCGGAGGTAAACGAAGTGCTGCTTCCTCTTGGTTGTCATTGAAGTCCAGGCTTTGTTGATCCATCCAATGACTTCCAGTAAAGTTGCATAGTCTCACCCTCCCAATGTTACAAGTTTCTCATTCACTCCAAACTTTCTTTCTGCTGCTCAATTACTGTTTTCAGCTGCATATTTCGCTACCTGCAGCTTTTAATCAGCAAAATATGATTTTCTTTTTGGGGGCATTTGTGTTCAGTCTTCTCAGTTGTTTTTATAAGTTTGTTTAAATTTTCAATTTTCAGTGGTGCAGAAGTAATGGTGCAACCGACTGACATGATGCAGACAGGACAGAGGCTCTTTCTGCAGGAGACATGCGCAGTACAGTGAAGTGACAGTGGCACAGGACTAATCACAGTAGCAGATAGTGACACACAAGCCTAGAGCGCCCTGTCACGACTGTCTGTGTGAAAATTTAAATATATAAGTTACACCGGAGTATAAGTCGCAGGACCACCCAAACCATGAAAAACAGTGTGACTTATAGTCCAAAAATACGGTAGATACTTCATTATCCCAAAGGAAAAATCATATTTCAGGCAGCAAACAATACATAATATAATACATAACATCAATTTATATACATTTATCAAATTATAGTGATGCATTGTATGGCGTGTGGTACAGATGACTTCCATATGCTTGTGTGTATGGAACTGTGGAACATTCCAGGCCCAGCAATGACGTATCCATAGAAACAAGCAGGTAACAGACCCCCAGCCAAAAACTTAAATAGTACAACTTTAAGTAAAGTACTGACACCTAAAAATTCTACTTGGTTACAGTACTTTATTACTTTTACTTTGATACATTCCAGAGCCAGTAATATTCCATCTCGTTTTGCCAAAGCGTTGATGGAGAGAGGTGTGGGTCTTGTAATATTTAGTTAGCATGACGTGATAAGGGTGCAGACTTCCCCTTGAGTAAGCTATCCGTCAGAACAGAAGCATTTACGATTGGCTAATACCGCGAGGTGCTTTGCCTGCGTGCATCATTCACCGGGGTCTATTTAAATGATCAGTTGTGAAACGCTGTGCTCTTTACCGCAGAGAAATACTTTTATTTTTGCGGAAATCTGGCATTGCATTCATATCGAGTGTCTGAGTAATCCGCAGCAGGGAAAATGTAACCACAAGCTCATTCTTAAAGCAGACCTATTATGCAAAATGGACTTTTTAAAGCTTCTTACCATGATACAGTTGTTTCCCCTTCTCGATTACCTTCTCGAAGTTACGTTTAGAGTGATTTATGCATGTTTGAGTAATCTTTATAAGCCCGTATTCAAGACATCGTTGCTCCGATCAAGCCTGTTTTCACTGCCACCGGTACACGGCTTCTTTCTCCAGTTTTATTTTCTTAGTCAGTGATATGTTTATGATTTGACAGTGTTGTGTAGTCATTTAGTACAAATGAAAAAAAAAAAAAAAAAGTGCTACTGGATACCGTGGCCTGCAGCTATCCATAAGAGGTGCTGACAGCTTCACGGCTCTTTGTTGTGATGATCTGATTAAGTTGTTTTAAAATGTCAAAATTGTAACATAACAATCCACAGTGTCCATAATATGTCTTCTTTAAAGGGGCGCTATGTCATTTTTTGGTTGGAGGTCCATCACCTACTGTTGGAAATTGCCTGGAATGTTCCACAGTATGACAATAAACAGCTCTACCTTACATTTATCCAATTACAAGTGGTTTTATAGCTCAAAAATACTTAGAAAAACAGGCATTCTGACTGTGAGCGGGGTCGCCTCTCCACAGATCTGACCTGTAACTTGGTCTGGTTTGGTCTCCATGAAGGTAGAAAGGTTTAACACCATCCAGACATCTCCATGGAGAACAATTACCGTATTTTCTGCACTATAGGGCGCTCTGGATTATAAGATGCACTGTCATTGAATGGTCTATTTTCAAAATAAACCGCACTGGACTTTAAACCAAACACAACAGTTAGATGTGTCACTGTGACTCTGGGCTTTGTTCAGTTGTGGTGCGTAGGGAGGGTGCTGTCTGGGACCGCTGGATTGTTGACGTGTTCGCAGTGACTCAGTTGTTCAGTTGTGTCTAGAAGTGGCACATTGCACTGGCTTTTTCGGTTCGTTCCTCCGTTCTGTTCCTCGTCCGCGTGGAGTGATGAGTGTGTCTGCAGGTGTTTTTTTCGCTGTGCGGTCGCCGTCTGCTCCATGCGTGTTTGCGTGCGCTGCGGGTGGTGCGGCTTTGTCGTTTACTGAAGTCGTGCTGGGACACCCGAGTGGATTCATGTATAGGGCGCTCTGGATTGTCGTTTTTTGATGGGGTTGGAGTCTTGAGAGCACGCCGGAAAATACGGTACTAAATTTAAGTTTGCGTACTGGAATTGTTGTGATTTTGACGCTTGAGTGCTCAAAAAATTTTGCCACCTACCCCCTATCTCCACCCACTTCCCTGTACTTAGTTGCGATTATTCAAAAGCTTCAGATTTCAAGTCACGCACAGAGGATTCAGAAATGTAAATGGAGTTTCCTGGAATTGTTGGAGTTGTTGAAATACTAAAAGAGGTGAAAGGATAGTAGCTGCAACAATAATTAAAGTATTTGTAGTAGGTGTAGTTCTAACAGCCACAGTATTAGTATTGTGGGAATAGTAGTAGTAGTGGTTACTGTGAAAAGTTGAAGTAAGTACAGAAATAGTATTGGTGGTAATTGCGAAAGAACTCCAGCGCATCTTTTTTTGTAGTAGTATTAGCAGTTTTTGTAGTATTTTTTTGCATCAGCATTACCTGAATAAGTAGGCCCAGTTGTAGTAGTAGCAGTATATGTTTTCGTAGTAATCACAACATATTGAGGCATATTGCAGTACATTGAAGTGTACTAGTAGTAGAAGTGAAGTAGTAGTGTAATAGTTGTTGTAATTGAAGCAGCCGAAGAAGTAGGAGTAATATAATTTTATACATTAAATTACTTTTTGATCTGGTTATATCCGTGCAATAACTTTGGATAATTTTCTGAAGTAGCAAGTTCTTCTTTTTGAAATGAGTCTTCCTCCACTCTGCCCTCCAGCTCTCAACTTTTCCCATGTAATCCAATGAAACACATGCAACCCATCTGCTCTGTTTGCTTATTTATCAATGTCAGGAGTTGATTGTGACTGGATGTAATCTATCTTCCCCATATCAAGAGTAATTGGCCTACATCTTCTGCAAAAAGCTAATATGGGAACATGTAAATCACTGGCTTCCCTGATTAAATTCTGCCCTCAAACGAAACGACGACTGGACCCATATGGCAGCAGCTAAAATGAAGGCGACAGAAGAGGGTTTTTCAAAGTAAGAGATTAGGGAGGATCTATGGGGCCTATCAGAATAAGATAAGACCTTTAGTGTTTTCATTAGTGAGTGTTTCTTTTATCTTCCTAACTGCAGAGAGAGCCTTATCATCGCCACTGCAGACTGGAATTCCGACCTCTGATAATTGCCTCGTAAGGTAAAAGTTTGCCTGGCCCATGAAAGAGTTACAGTGGATTTAAAGAGTATAACTGTTACCGCTGAGGATTCACAAAAATTCAAACCACAAAAATTGGCCCGTAGGAACATTCTTGTGTCTGAAATAACACTACGGTATGGGGGATTTATGATCAATGGGGAAAGTTACTTGATGTACTTTGTAACTTTTAGATCAGGGGAGTCCAAACTTTTATTTACGTATCAAAACTTATACAGAGCCTCAAATACAAGACATTGAAATTATCATTCAAATAAGGCTTGGAAACATTTATGCTGAGTCTGTATCACAACACAACCGTTTGTTTCTGAAGCTATAAGACGATTTCAAATGTGTCGTAAAAAAATACTACTTTTGGTCATTTGGGCCAATTCAGCAGGAAGCCTGAGGACCAACAAAACTTGGTCTGAGGTTTGCTTTTGGCTCCCGGACTATAGTTTAGACTTGTGTATCATGTGATCACTTTGACCAATCAGAGCGAGAGGAGCTAGAGCGGAGCAGAGCGGAGCAGAGCGGAGCCGAAGCTAAAGATTATAAAGCGTTTTTTAAGACAAGTGAAGGATTTTGAGCTGAAAAAAAGTGTTTAATCTAAAAATAGGTAAAAATCGCCACGAAATCTGACATTTTTGAAAGTTGTAGGTGCCCTGTCAGCCGAACATGAGCAGTTTGTGATTGCATTGAGCTCTATGAGAAAAATCTTCTCTCGGCCCATGGGATTTTTTCTGCTGTAGTTTCAGTGAGTGACGACTACGTCAACTGGAGGCAGCTACAAGCAGCAATACTGTATCCAGTTATTTTAATAGATCCATGTTCTGATGGTTGGACATTATGAATGTATCGCTTTAACCTATGACTCCTGTTGATCTTTATTTAATACTTTGGACAAATTGCGATATTGACCTAAAACAACTTCTGACAAGTCCTGTGACTTTCTCTTGAAAACTACAGCGCTGATTTTCACTGGCCTATTAGCGGCACATCACTGTAAACATCATAACAACAAAGTGTTGCACTGGCAGCGTGCTGTGGGCTCCTCCTACAGACGCCTCACTTCAAGTTCAGATTTGCTCCAAAATGGCACCGCTGCTGTGTGTAATCCTGTGTGTAATACCAATTATTACGAAAAACAACAAAGTAAAGAGCAGTGTTCAGTGTTAAGGAAAAACTGTGGTACATACTACTGTCAAAAAACAAAAATCCATTTTATTCGTAACAGAACATTTGAATAGCTTTACAATCCATACAGTGCATATACATAAGATTATATGTATGCCTATATTTTACAACATTCATATCTGTCAGAGTACGAGACAGGCTCCAAACCTAACCTACAATTATAGGGTTAACTTTGTATCATTGAAAATCCCACTGTGGAATTTCATATATCTTAAAATGCAGATTATTATTTCGATATTGTATTAATCTTCTAAATGTCCAAGTTAACCGCTGAAAACCAAAAAGCCCTATCATGAAAAGATCCTGGCTGATATCCTTCAATATGCAGTTCATATTTCCAAAGTGTTACACAACATTCCCTGAAAAACCTATAACGTCCAATGATCAAACTCCTTTCAACAACTTTAAATATTGATGCACTGGTTGCGTAATCCAAATGAAACAGTAATCTGAATTTATAAGATAGGTCTCCTCTGGGGCACTGGGAGAAATGACACATAGTTATTATCTGTATTACATGGAGAGGTTTATACGTGTGGTTGCTTCTTGAATCCTGCCTGCCTCTCTGCTCTGACACTGCACACACGATGAGCCAGAGACAGCCACAGTCACAGAGGCAGAGCTACAGGAGAGGCAAAGGGGGCAATAATTTGGGGCCCCCCGAAATCAGTCAGTAGTTTTCATGACTGTAGTAACATGACTGTAGTTATGTTATGCAAAACTGACACTTGTGAGCTTTGAGACATGTTATAATATTGTTACCTCATCAATAAAATACACGGAGTTGTGTTTTGTTTCATTCACACATGTTTGAGTAACACTTTATTATTATTTAGTCTATTTACATCTCCAAAAGTCAAAGTGCTCTGTGCTCTTGTGATGTCATGTAGTGGTAGTTTTCAAGTTAACAACTTCTTTTACCTTTCTTTTGTTCAGTAGAGATTGACTATTCTAGGGCTGAAATGATCCAAATAATTCTAGTGAAAGTGAATGGAGTTTAAAAACACAGTGGAGCACTTCCTGTATTATCACATGACATCAAAAAATGTTTTCTGTTTGAGAAAAGAACTAAGCCTAAATATGCAGGCTTTGTATGTTAAAGGTGCACTATGTAACTTTGTGTAGGGGGTCCGTCACCTGCTTGTTTCTTTGAACGTTTCTATGGATGTCTTTACTCTGCCTAGAATGTTCCACAGTATGATATTAAACTGCTCTACCATACATTTATTAAATTCCTCATTTCATAAAGGACCTCATTTCCTAGTGAGTCAGAGTGTTGGAGACGTGTGGAGACACTTTTTTAAAATATTCCATCCAGTCCTTGTATTTGCAGAAGTTGCTGGTGCTAGGCTAGTGCATGTCAATGGCCATAGTTAGCCTGCCACTACCCACTCCACAAAGCACCCGAAGAAAAGCTATTATTACGTCAGACTGTCGATGTAAATGTCTTTGTTGATAGAATCATGTCTGAAATAAAACTAATCTTGCATTGCATGAATCGTCACATGTTGAGGTATTATTTTCTCATATATCACTCCGCCGCTGCCAAGCTTTCTATCAGAAAGTACAACTCATTGCTGCAGCTTGGACATAAATCCTTCAAATGCAAGATTGTTTTTTACTTTCTAAAATTATTCCTATCAACACAGACATTTACATCAACAGTCTGGCGTAATAATAGATTTGCTTCGGGTGCTTTGTAGAGTGGGTAAGACTGTTTTTAGTGGCAGGCTAACTATGGCCATTGACATGCGCTAGCATAGCACCATTGGCCTCTGCAAATACAAGGACTGGATGGAATATTATATAAGTGTCTCCACACATCTCCAACACTCTGGCTCACTAAGAAATGAGGTCCTATGTCCAAGATTCTGGACTGTCCCTTTAAAAATACCTAGAAAAACAGGCATTCTGACTGTGAGTGGGGTTGCCTCTCCAGAGATTTGACCTGTAACCTGGTCTGATTTGCTCTCCATGATGATAGATTTACTAACATTCCAGACAAAGCAATCACATTTCCATGAGGAAATGCATCTGACAGACCCTCCACCTAGAAAAGTTACAGAACACCTTTAACAACTACAGCAGCAGTAGCACATTTTATTGTTTTGCCTTCTGGAGAATAATGTTGTTAAAACCAGTTGTAGCCCCCCCTTTGAATGACTACTCGGGGCCCCTGGAGACCCTCGCGACGGCCCTGCTCTCTCGGCCTTGTCCCGCTCCGCTGTGGGTCTGTGGGTTTGGGCCATGGGACAGGAACTCCCCGTACAGACAGCCAGTCTAGGATCGGCCAGAGGGCTCCACAGTAGAACGCTTTGTTCACTGCCACCAAGGAAAGCTTAGACAACAAAAACACACACAGCCTGGAAAAATGAACGGTCCAGAGGGGTCCCGCTGCCCCTGAACGCCTCGCTGGGGTTTCACTTGTAAATAATATTCCCTGTAGCTGGAAAGTCAAGCTGCTTCAGAAGAAAAAAATCACTTGATATAATACATACATTGGTTGTTGTTGTTATCAGACCATCAATCTGCGTGTAGTCAAAGGGTTATGAAGTCTCCCATAGTAAAAAAAGTAATCCACAGTGACTAGAGTCTAGTTGTGTAAAGGGTGGGAGGGGGACCAAAGGGAGGAGGGGGCTCATAACTCTCTCAGAATTAAACAGTTTCGAGGTCAAATGTGTGTTTGCGTCACTTCATCTTAACACAAGCCAGGCAACAAAAGCAACAAGTAACTAGAAATCCAAAAAGCTCCCTCTGGAAAGAATGAAACTTGTTATTGTTAATTCTTCTAAACACTAAGTGACCTTGCTTCATTCATAATTTGAACCTTTTATTTGAATCAGAAATTGAGGAATACTATTGGTTTACAAGTGGTTTTCGGATTCTAAAATGCAACGGTGTCATGGTCCCAGATGGGGAGCAAGTGACAGTTTTCCTTATTGATTGATTACATTGTATTTTGTCATGAAATATCCTAAAAGTAAATGCACAAATGTTAAACCTGATCATTTCTTTTAGTGACTGGACCATAGACCTCTGCATTACTACAATATTCATTCTAGTTGAGTTGTATTAAATAATATGGGCCTAGAGAATGTTGTGTTGTTATCTGAAACTAAGTAATTATTCCAACTTTCCTAATCATTGTCAATCACTTCTCGAGCTCTTCATATAAACAAACTCCTTCCTCCACCACAGCAGCAGAACTATAAACCTATTCAGACTCTCCAGCTTCATTATCACTGGTGCCTGTTTTCCATTTTCCCCCATCATTGGTTTTTCCCTTCAATAAATAATTAATTGCATCTTATTTATCAGACTCTGCGCTGACTCTTATTGAATTGGTTTATATACGCTGTTTTCATTCACACGTTTTTTATCTCACAAACTGCATATTTAGGCTGAGTTCTTGTCTCAAATGGAGGACGCCGTGTTCCGCCTTGTTTAATCGAAACGGCAATCAACACGACTTCCTCCCAAGTGCCTTCATCTTCATGCATATATAAATGTATTATGTGGATATAGGTGGAAGGAAACGCTTGGGTTTGACGATGGTACATATCAATACCTATGCATCGGCTCGTATGTAAAGGAAAAGGTATTAGTGGTGAGCTGGACTACAGCATGAATAAAGTAATTGAAAGTTTGTTTTTTGTGTTTTTTTTTCAACTCAAAACCTGTTGGGTGTACTTAAAATAGCTCCATGTGGTTGGCCTACACTACTTCAACAGATAATCTTAGGTAGTCAACACTACTTATAACCAAAATCCTAATATTGGTGAAATTGTAAGGAAAGTTTTTTTATGATTATTATTTAGATTTAAATCACTGTCCGAACTGAGTAATTTGTACAATACTTATTTGCTCTGTATATGTGATGATGGTTTAAATTACTTCTCAACCATGAGTTTTGTTTGAGTCAGCATTCAAACAACTTTAATCATCATGTGGCAATACAGGAAGTGCTCCACTGTGTTTTTAAACTCCATACACTTTCATTAGAATTCTTTGGATGATTTTAACCGCTGAACTGCAAATCTCTACTGAACTAAAAAGTAAAAGGTACTCTACCGGTCAAAAGTTTTACAACACCCTAATTTTCCCACTTATTTATTGCAGTTCAAGTCGTGCAAGTCCAATGAAATGCTTGAAATGGTGCAAAGGTAAGAACTGAACAACCAGAAGTTTTAAAAAAAAAAAAAAGATAAAAGATACAAAACACAAGTCCAAGCTCTGCCAAAACTACCTCAGGAAAAAACTACAAGATTGAAAACATGGAGTGTCCAGCACAGTCTCCAGACTTTAAACCCATCGAGCTGGTTTTGGGATGAATTGGACAGAAGAGTGAAGCAACCTACAAGTGCCGCACAGTTATGGAAACTTCTGCAACAGACTTGGGAAGAACTTTTTGAAGAATTTTTGACTTCTATTGTAAAAAGACCGAGCCACGAGTGTGTTCAGCTGTTGTATCTGCCAAAGGTGGACACTTTCATGAATCAAAAGTTTAGAATAGGCTTTGGTCAACAGTAAACAGTAAAAAAAAGTGGTAAAAGTGTGGTGTTCTAAAACTTTTGACCAGTAGTGTAACTTGAAAACTACCACTTCATGACATCACAAGATGGAACAGATCATTTTGAGCTTTGGAAATGTAGACAGACTAATAACAAAGGGTAACTCAAACATGTGTGAATGAAGTAGGTTTTTGATGAGGTAACAACATTCTGACATGACTTAAAGCTCTCAAGAGTCAGTTTTGTGTAATATAGGACCTTTAAAACATTTTTATACATTTCTCATTTCAGGTTTCTTACTTTTGATTAATAATAAAGTGTTTTCAACTCAGTCTCTTTTCTGTATGCCTTAGGTGAATCATCAGTTACTGCAAACTTACAATGCAGTGCCCGTATAGGAGGCCTGTCACAAATCAATTCTTTTACATAGGTCATAAAAGATGTATGCTAACTCAACAGATGCTACTCTACACTGCGTATTTTTCATTCATACTCAATCCCACTGACCAAATATCACGGGCAAACACTGTCCCTTCAATCATTCCGCCCCCAAAAACTGATAGGTTATCCAATTATGTGCACCCATGCATTTCCTGTGAAGCCTCGGCAGCTCTCCTGACCTTTACTTGATAGAATTGAAATTTTCTTATCCCCGGGCTAAACAAAATCTGGTGCGCGCTCCACCCTCTGAGTCACTGTAAGGAGGGATCGCGGAACAAGCCCTGTGTGCGGTGACAGGAGCAGGCGGGAGGAGCAGGGGCTGTCCCGGCATGTTTAGGCAAAGAGGCGTCATGGCAACCGGTGTTTCGCGGGGTAGTTACAGGTTATCTCTGAGCAGCTAAAATGTCATGCTAAAATGTAAGAGGGATTAAAGAGCAAGTAACAGTAAAAAAGACTTAGAGCTATGATTATGATTGTGATTTTTATGATTTTGTGAATGATGTACTATATGGAGAATTTTGGGCTCCACTGCACTGACGTATTCATTACAGTTCTAACTTTCTACAAAATAACTCTACAATTTCCATTTGAACAGATTCAGGTGGTATTTCAGATCAACTAAACAAACAAAACAAAATAATATATATCTATTCGTAAGCCCTCATGTATACAAAATACAAACTGTGTCTGGAAGCGCATCGGATATAAAACTTTAATTAATACACCAGTTCTTGAATGCTTCGTAGTGTTGTAGTCAAGACCGCACAAATTGAGACCAAGACCAGTCCGAGACCACAGGGTCCCAAGACTTGGACAAGACCAAGACCTCTGAGGGTCGAGTCCGAGACAAGACCAAGACTTTTAAAAGTTGAGACCGAAACAAGACTAAGACCACGGCCCATTGAGACCAAATCGAGACCATCGTTTTCCGTCATTTCCAACATTTATTTGTATTTTACAGTTGTTTTGGCACATACATATCAATGCTTTTATAAATCTATCTCCATTTGATCTGATTAATGTTCATTTGGGCTTAAAATAGGCCAAGCAATCTGCACTGCACTTAAACACTCTGTGGCCCTTTTTTTGGACCCTCACCCACAGTTTGAGAACCTCTTCTTTAATACCATTTACACTTGCGCTTTACAGAAAACAACTTCAAAGTTAATCCAGTGTTGTTGTTTTTTTAAGTTCATAACATTTACAGTTACATTATCTCAGCACATTTACCGGCTGAAGTGAAATATGATCGTACCCAAGACCGAGTCCAAGTCAGACCATCGAATCTCAAGTCAAGACAAGACAAGACCGAGTCCAAGCGCCATCAAGACCAAGACAAGACAGAGTCCAAGCGCCTTCAAGACCGAGACAAGACCAAGAGACCAAGCGACCATCAAGACCAAGACAAGAGACCAAGTCCAAGCGCCATCAAGACCAAGAGACAAGACCAAGAGACCAAGCAACCATCAAGACCAAGACAAGACAGAGTCCAAGCGCAAGACCGAGTTCAAGACCGCAAGACACAAGACCAGAGTCCAAGCACCATCAAGACCATCATTTAAACCTGATGGAGTATGACTGAACTAATGATAATAAATACATTTTACTTTAAAGATCCTATCTTATGCTATATTGGCTCTTATGAGTTTTAAGTCATGTCACAATGTTGTTACTACATCATACATACCTTTTACCTTTAGTTTAGTAGATAAGGGAAATACCAGGGCTGACATTATCCAAATGATTCTAGTGAAGATGTTTGGAGTTTCAAAACACAGTGGAGCACTTCCTGTATTACCACATGGCATCACAAGTTGGAACATAGTATTTTCTGTTTGACAAAAAACTCATCCTAATTATGCAAGGTTTGTGTGTTAAACATGTGTGAATGAAACAAAACACAACTCCAGGTCTGTTTTTGAGGAGGAAACATCGTTATAGCATAGATCTGAAAATAGTGTATTATGGGCTTTTTAAGTGACTTTCTAACACCTAGGGCCACTTTACAAAGCATAAACACGATCAAAACTACATGAATACAGATATAACAACATTAAACTGAATAAGATACATACTATTCCTTTGAAAGATAATAAAACAGTACATAAAATACAGTTTAATAACCAAATCTATGACACACAGGAGACAGAAAACAAAATCTATCTATTTCACAGTGGTTCCTTGGAGGCAGTAAAGCAGAGACTCCCCACCTGGGCTTATCGGGGCCTGCAGCAAGCCGGCACGCGCCCGCTGCACCTGATTGTCTCATCACATTCCTAGAGCTCAGACAGGCCCGGGCACGAGCTCACACACTCATACACTTGTTCTGAGGGGAACACAGGTGTACCAACCTACCTGCTGTCTGCACCAAGCTCCCCAAGCACTGACGCACACGAGGGAGGCCACCGGGGAGAATAGTGGTTAGGTGTAATGGCGTGTTGTACAGTTTAAAGGTGCTATATTTTGCAAAATTGACTGCTGTGAGATTTTAGCCATGTTAGAATGTTGTTACAGCTTCAAAAATATAGTTGTGCTTCATTTCATTCACACATGTTTGAGACTCCAAAGCTCAAAATGCTCCGTTCTGACTTGTGATGTCATGAAGCAGTCAGTTAACAGCTCCCATTTACCTTTTGTTTAATAGAGATTGAAAATTCCGGGGCTAAAATTATCCAATTGATTTTAGGAAAGGTGTATGGAGTTTAAAAACACAATGTGAAACAGTGTATTTACTGTTTAAGAGAAGAACTTCACCTATATATGCAGGATTTCTGTGTTTAACATGTGTGATTGAAACGAAACAAAACTCCAGGTATGTTTTTGATTAGAAAACGACATTAACATGGATCAGAAAATAGTACAATATGGGCCCTTTAACATTTAAAAGGTATCTAAAGGGAAACATGTGTTATTAAATTAGTACTGTGGAAAAGTTTCACTCTTGCCTCAAACCAAGAAAGTCCTGGATTTTATTTGCGCACATCATGTATTTTTTGGGGGGTGAATTTGTTTTCCCTTTCACAAGTTACTTTGAGTGTTCTGCTTTACATGTAGCTCTAGGGTGCCTTCACACTTGTTTGGTCCTGTTTTGTGCCCACTTTAGTAGTTCAGATGCTGACTTGGGTTGGACCTGGTCCAGATTTAGTTCTGAGTTTCATTTTTTATTTTTGTGCAGGTGTGAACATGTTCTAAAGCTTGGTATACCTGACCAAGATCAAATTTCTCAAAATTTGGATGGTCCCAAGACAATTCCCTGTGGTCACCCCTTGCTACAGACAAATGGTTTAAAGGTCTTTTATTACGCAAAATTGACTCTTGTGAGGTTTAAACCATGTTATAATGTTGTTGCATCATCAAAAAACATACATGGGATCGTGTTTTGTTTCTTTCACATGTTTCTTTATATTTCCAAAGCTCAAAATGCTCTGCTCCACCTTGTGATGTCATATAGCAGTAGTATTCAGATTAAAGATTAAAGGTTGTGTGGAGGATTTTTTTGTTTCAAATTGTCAGTGAAAGTTCAAAATAGCATGATAGAGATCCAACAGCCTTGTAATTATGCTGATCAACAAAAAAGAAGGAAAATCCATCAGCTGTGGACCTGGTGGGGCCAGATAAACATTAGCCAATAAATAACAAGGCTATCTCATTATCTACTGGCTGTTACAGGTTGTCAATCAAACTCCCTACATTTCTAGTGTAACTGACTTGCCGGTGCACTGGGTTTACGTGATTTACGTTCACCTCTCACACTTTCCACATATGCAAGACGCTGTTTATTCAACCGATGCAGCGGTTCTTAGCTGCTTTTCCGAACTGTAGTTTCCTTACGGTGAGCACAAAGTTTGTTGCAATGGCCGACAAGAATCCACTACCAGTTCGCCGCAAAAGAAAGTCCATTTTTGAGGTCGCTTAAAGAAGAAGAGAGGGGGAAAAGCAAAGCCAAACTAAAGTGATTCTTGGTGATTCCTTCCAGCGATGGCATGCACTAAAGCACACGAAAGGGTCTAAAGACTGATGTGTTGGTCGCTAAATTACTTCTGGACAGGTCACTTCAATAGCAATACCAGCTGTAAACAAGTATGATTTCTAGCGTAAGGAAGAGGCGTTTCTATTTAGGGAGCTGTGGTGGAGGTGGTGGTATCACACATGAACAACATTTGAAAAAGGACAGCTACCTTTTACCTTTAGTTCAGTAGAGATCAATAATGCCAGGGTTGAAATTATCCAAATGATTCTGGAGTTTAAAAACTCAGTGGAGCACTTCTTGTATTACCACAAGACATCATAAAGTAGAACAATGTGTTTTCTAGGGATGTAACAATAACCAAAATGTTGCAATATCGTATCGTCAAAGTTCTCACAATAATATCATGGACATCACAATATATCGAATTGCAAGTCTCTTTGCTTAAATTAAGAGTTATGGTGCAACAATAGCTGAAAAAAGACAGAGGGAACTACATCGACCATGATCCTTTGCTCCATTTCAGTGCAGATTACAAGAAGAAATAACAGTTCTAAGCACTTTTAAGTCTTAGTTCTTTGGATCGAGTCTTGTCAAGGCATTTTAAGAGGAAAAATAAGCATATTACCATTTTGTTCCTCCACAAAATATCGCAATAAATATCGTACCGTGAGATATATATCGTGAAAATACTGTACCGAGAGATTTGGATATTGTTACCTCCCTAATCGTGAGCCTCTCCACCATATTGTGAGCTTTCCCTCGGTATTGCAATAAATATTGTACCGTGAGGTTCATAGCGTGACGATATCGTATTGTCAGACTTGGATATCGTTACGCTCCTAGTGTTTTCTGTTTGAAAGAACAACTCAGCCTAAACATGTGGGGTCTGTGTGTTCACTCGAGTTATGTTTTTGATGGGAAACAGCCTTGTAACATAAATGAGAAAATAGCGAAAGAAAGGCACTTTAAGTTTGATATATTAAACTTCCTGACAATTCTGAATCACTGAACTCTTCCCATTCATCAAACACATTAGATCTCATTTTAGTTCATTTGTAGCCTTTTTATTTTCATCGTTGCACAACCTGATACACGGATAACTTCACAAAAGCTTGACCGGTCATTTTGCTGCGCTTTTTCTATACAAACACCAGATCTAATGAGGCATTCAACTTGGACAGCTTCAGGGCACTACTAAAGGAAACAAAAACCTCTGGACTTATGTTGGATTGACAAACTACCAATCAGAGCCTTGCATAAACCCTACCCTATTTTAGATAATCTGTAATGATTGCTCCCGGATTTGTACTGGAAACGAGCTTGAAAGAAAAATTCAAAAGAAAATGGTGACTACAACTTGATGCAATTTGAGCTTATTAATTAAAGTAGCTGTTATTCTTGCAATACAAATATTATCTCACTATCCGATTCTTAAATAATAGCTTAATTTATTCCCAAAAGATATTCCCAAAAGATACTTGAAACAAAGTGAAAAGTTGAAGCAATGAGACCATAACTCACACAGATTTTGAAGTTTGAAGGTTTTAATGTCTTTGAGTATAACTTTGAGCTCTGATTCTCCACAGGCCTGCAGATCAAGGTCATATTATTCTATTGTTACAGCCATCTCTCCTTTGTTGTTCTTTCCCTTCCTCGTTATAAAGTTTATTTGTGGAGCCCTTTATCCAAGAAGAGAGTTGTGTAACAAAACGGCTTGTCATTAAAATGTCATTAACCCCGACATTAGCCAATATGCAGGGGTCTCAACCTTCTTTTCTACTGAGAGTGTGAGAGCAGTCAAACAAAAGTGCTTCTAATCTAGCCCTATCTGATTAGGATAACCAACTTGTTTTGTTCATTTGAGATAGGAAATAAACAGTGAAATATTTGGTTCAGTTGAGATTTTGCACAATGATGATAAGTCAAAGTAAAGGTCATTTCAATTACCAGTTGTATAGTTTTGTAAGAGGGAAGAATGTACTGCTTTAATGTGCTGTAAAGTTACTTTGCATTTGTCAAAAATCCTGTAGTTCACCCACCAGACCAGTAGTGGTGCTGTGAACTTAAAATTCAACCCAAAATGTATAAATATTTTGTCTTTCTTATAGTTATTAATAGGGGTGTAACAATATCCAAATCTGACGATACGATATCATCACGGTATGAACCTCACGATACGATTTTTATTGCAATATCGTGGGAAAGCTCATGATACGGTGGAGAGGCTCACGATGTAACAATCTCTCAGTATGATATTTTCACGATATACATATCATGGTACGATATTTATTGCGATATTTTGTGGAGGAACAAAATTAAAATGAAAAAACAAAGACTTAACCCAAAGAACTATGACTTAAAAGTGCTTAGAACTGTTATTTATATTATCTATTACAGTCTTCATTGAAATGGAGCAAAGGATCATGGTCTATGTCAGGGGTGGGCAAACTATGACCCGGGGGCCATATGCGGCCCTTCAATCTTTTTAATCCGGCCCGCTGAACTTGAATAATGATAATAAGTATGATAATTTTCAGTGTTTTAAAAGTCATTTCAGTGAATAGTAAATACCGTGGACAGATATTTTATTGTAATATTTGTAATGATTTTTCAATTATGGGACATTTCAATAACATGGGATATGTTTTCTGCATATCCCATGTTATTTTTTTCTCTTATGAGGTGGATTACCAAAAAACTCCATCCTGCTCCTGGTCCGGCTCTTCCCTCAAATTTTAGAACCGTTTGTGGCCCACGAGTCAGAAAGTTTGCCCACCCTGGTCTATGTAGTTCCCTCTGTTTTTTTTTTTTTTTTTAGCTTTTGCTGAACCATAACTCTTAATTTAAGCAAAGACACTTGTAATTCGATATATTGTGATGGTCCATGATATTATTGTGAAAACTTAGATGATACGATATCAAGATATTTTGGTTATTGTTATATCCCTAGTTATTAATTATTAGCAAATGTGACAAATAATAAGCTGTTTGTATTTAGACTGTATATCTGTATCAAAACTGTATGAAATATAAGGTACAAAATATTATATACACAAAGAAGGCCCTGGGGAAGATACAGGACGTGCTTGAGGGACTTTGTCTCTTGGCTGGCTTGGGAACGTCATGGAGTCCCACCGGAGGAGCTGGAGGAAGTGTCTGAAGTGAGGAAAGTCTGGAAGTCCCTGCTTAAACTGCTGCCCCCATGACCTGACCCTGGATAAGCAGAAGAATATGGATGGATATTATACACGAGCAAAATACTTACTATTTTACTTTTATTTATAAACAGTTAAATATTTATCTAAAAGTTTTCACATCCAGTTTCTTATTTTCTACAATTTAATAGTAGTAGTAGTAGTAGTAGTAGTAGTAGTAGTAGTAGTAGTAGTTTACTCGGTCATTCTGCAGCACTACAAAACAAAACATAGACTACAATCTCACAGATCATGCCCGAAAGGGTTTAGGCTGAAATAAAAGGTATTTATAATGCCTAACTTTATTAAACAATGACAGAAATCCAAGAAAAAAACATTGTATGAACAGCAAGTTTGCATTTACAATTTCACTTACGACTTACTGTGTATATAAGATACAAAATATAAATTAAAACAAACAAAATTTTATGCATAACTCATTCCTTCCACAGCTCTATATCTTCAAAACATAACTTAACTTTATACTCTTTTTTTAAAGGCTTCTACAGTATTAGACTTTTTAAAATCATCACTCAGGTTATTCCATATACCAGGGGTCTCCAACCAGTAGCTCTCCACCCCCTTACAAGTAGCTTGCTGAAGGATTTCTGACTTATGCATGAACTCAAATTTGATTAATTACTATTGTAAATGTGTTATTTTGAACTTTGTGCACTAATAAATTGAGAATGTTTTATCGGCATCTAACTGTACAATTAAGGCTTGTCATCTTATATCAAATCAATTTCTTGCAAACACTGAAATGAGTAGCTCTCCAGCATTTTCATTTTGTAAAAGTAGCTCACTGGATGCAAAAGGTTGGAGATCGTTACCATATACAATCCTCTCTAACAGAAATACAGTTACTTTTTTTGTTAGTTCTTATCTTATTTATCTATTGGTGATACCTGTTCCTCTAAGGCAGACATGTCAAAGTCAGGCCCGGGGGCCAAATTTGGCCCACGAGATCATATCAAACATGTATTAGAGCTGGCCCTCCGGCTACAGATAGGCTATAGAGACATTATTTATCTAAAAAAAAAAAAAGTATTTTGCTTGTTCTGGATTCAATGTTTGAGCAAAACTATTATTAAACATTTATTTAATTTATTTAATAAGAAAAGGTTTAAAATTGCATATCTCGAAAGAAGAAAAAACATGCAGATGTTGTTAAATTTTTTCAATAAAAATGTAGTTTGGCCCACGACTTAGTCCCAGTTTTTAATTTTGGCCCTCTGTGAATTTGAGTTTGACACCGCTGCTCTAAGGTTACACTGACTCTTTCTCTACTCAAGGAGGAAGCAAATGACTGTAAGCCTTGTACATCACTACACTGTACTCAGGTCAACAAGATCAAAAAATGTATGTACTTTTAGCTTAACAAAAAGAGGATTTATTGGTGCATAGTAATTTGCATGATTAAAAATCCTAATAACCTTCTTTTGGAGTAGAACAATGGTATTAATATTTGATTTATAAGTGTTCCTCCATATTTCCACACAGCAGTTTAGGTACGGTGTTGCCGGCAGGATTTCCAAAGGCAAGTCAAATGAAGGGGGTGAAATTGTGTTGTGGCCACATCTCCTTCCCTTACGAAACTATTTCAAAGCTCCTCGAAATATAGATTTGACTTCACACACAGCTCTCTCATACATATCTTACCATATCTCCCGACTTTAATAATCCCTCTTTATTCAAACACAGCCCAAACCACTGTGCAAGATATCTACATTTATCGACCCTCCCGCTGCTAAAGGACCATTCAGCCATTCACCAAAGGGCAGAGACAGGAAGACCAGCGTTTTGATGATGTAATTGGCGGCAGATGTGAGGGAAGATAGCCACGGAGCAAAAGGAATTCAAAATAATATGAGTTTGGGCATGCATCGCGGGTTAGTGATGAGCGAAGAGAGCTGTTTTGACTCTAGCTACATTGAATAACTATTAAACAAATGCTTTTCTATGGATGGTGGACTGAGACGGGGACATTTTCAGAGCGCAGGCAAATTGGATACGGCAATAATCAAGTGTATAAACAAGAAACACAATGGTGCAGTCATTTGTAATCTTCCCCAGTGAAACGAGATATAAATCAGCTATTGTTCCATTGTTCTGAAATTGGATGTGCCCATGATTTTTGTGTTGAGTGTGAGACAAAAGACACATTATAATTTGTCTTAATATATTTTAAACATGGATTCATTTTGTCAGTAATATTTAGACGTGTAGATCTATCTATTTATCTATATCTACTGTATATATTAGGGATGTAATAGTAACCAAAATTTCGTGATGTTGTATTGTCAAAAGTCTCACAATAATATCGTGGACTGCACAATATATCGAATTACAAGTTCCTTTGCTTAAATGTGAAGTTTTATAGTAGCAACAGCTTATAAACATAGGGAATTACATATCCCATGATTCATTTCAGTGCAGACAACATGAAGAAATATGTTTTATACTTGAATACATGCATCCCGAATAACGAATAACACGCATCCCGAGGTAACGATATCCAAATCTTACTGTACGATATTAATTGTGATATTTTGAAAAGGCTGATATAATTATAGATCGGACACTTTTTTGCTTTTAAAATACCTTGACAAGATTTTGGTGTGAATTATTTCCGTCATAATCCCAAGAATACATGCATTCCAAATTTCGGACTTCCGGTCATCGCGCAATACATACTGGGAACTAAACGCATCCCAAGTCCTTTTAACCATATCGCTTTTGTTTCTGGTTCTGATATCGTTATATTTTAGTTATGGGGATTTGGACATCGTAATTGTGTGGTTGTTGGATGTCCTAACAGCGGAAAAAAGTACAAGAAATGTGCTCCGGAAGTTTGCGAACTCCCTAACTGCAAAAGGGAGTCAGATCTGTGTGACTGCAAACCTTCCCAGTATGTAGTGCGCGATGACCGGAAGTCCGAAATTCGGGATGCATGTATTCTTGGGATTATGATGGAAATAATTCACACAAAAATCTTGTCAAGGTATTTTAAAAGCAAAAAAGTGTCTTATCTACAATTATATAAGCCTCTTCAAAATATCTTACTGTGAGATGCGTATCGTGATAATATCGTACAGTGAGATTTGGATATCGTTACATCCTCATCCTCATGACTGTAATAAAAAAATAAAATAAAAATTGTGACAGTGAGAGAAGAAGAACATAGTGTGGGATGTTTTGAGATTTTGACAGTTCTATAACCTTGAGGCAAAATTATTTTGTAGATACAACATTTTGTTTTTGAGAATCAGACAAACAAATGTTTATTACAGTTATGTTTTCACTGCGTCTGAAGCGTAAACTTTTAAAACCCACTACTTTTAGTCGAATTGCCTCAGAGCGACTCACATTCACTGAAAAGTCAACACAAACGCACAACTTTTAAACGGATCAAAAGTTCTACATTCATTTGTCTAACTTTAAAAATAATATCTCACACCTCCCAGTCTTCAGGTCAAAACAGGTGCAGACTGTATAGTGTCTACATCTGATTATAAAGTGTGTGGGTGTATGTACGTGTGTAATATCTTTTCAGACACGAGGAGGTGGGGTGAGGTAAGGGTGTGGGGGGGGTACAGCGTTCACCTTTCTTTATATGTAGACATAAATGTAAATGTAAATAAAATGTTTTATTATCCGAGAATCAGGAAGTCGGTGGTTAGCATGCTGGCTAACGCAGTGACGACAACCACCATCCTGCCATCTGAAAGTAGTGAAAATGACTTATAAATCCATCACAGTGAATAATTAGAACGCTTGGGATGCATTAGCCAGGCTGTTGCCACCTAGTGCCTCCGCTCAATTTCATTTCTCTCCAGCGACTAGGTCAGGAATCAGAAAACACTAGACAGTTTGTATAGGGTGACCAAACGTCCATTTTTCCCTGGACATGTCCGTTTTTTGCGTTCTGTCCTGGACGTCCGCCTTTTTTTTTTTCATACAGTGATGCAAATGTCCGGGTTTTCATGATCAGTCATTAAATTGAACGGCTCTCGTAGCTCTCGTAGCAGACACAAACAGTCGGTCAGTCTGCAACATGCCGAAGTGCAAATGTGCACTTAACGATGACTTGGACAAGAAATTCGCCGTTTTCCGTCCTGGTCGGGACAAGTGGGAGGCCATGTGCACAGGTTGTGAGGTGAGTGTAGCTCAGTGTCGAGGCCCCACCTCCCACCCCCAGTAAGGTGTTCGGTTTTTCACAAATGGAAATATGGTCACCCTAGGTTTGCAAGAACCCTGGAAGTGTGAGTTCGGGCACCAGCCAATTAGTGAAGAGCCATACATTCTGTGTTGGCAACGACTCCCAAGATTGAGGATTTACAGCCGGAACAAAGACAATGTTTGGTGAATTTTATTAAGGGAAAAGATGTTATTGACCTTCTTCCTAAGGGATCTGGGAAAAGCTTAATACACCAGTTTGCCCCATTAGCAGTGCATTACATACCACATCCAAATAGCAGCGATTGGTTAAATAAAAAAAAGTATCTGCCTACTGTTGAGCAAATAAATCCTAATGCTGTGAGGTCAGACAGATGAATCAGGTTAGAAATGCATAAACTGAGTGAGGAATAACTTTGGACCTCTGCAAATGAACCATTTTAACTAGTTCTGTTTTTGTTGTAACACAGTAAAATTTAAGTGCAACACATTGAAGTTTTTATCTAATCTTAGACATGTTAATTGTGATCTTGCCCGGTCTTGATGTCTGATAAACCCAAAACGAGTCAGAGAGCAGACTGGCTGTGTACTACTCCCAGCCCATTGTCCCAGACTGTAGGGTCTAATCAGTGCAGTCATTTTGTGCCCCATCAGCTGAGGTGGATCCAGCGATGGTCTGATGTTGAAAAGGGGCCAAAAGCTCCTCGGGGCAAATGCTTCACTCTTTGTAAAACTCCCAGTGAAGACATCAGCCAAAATACCCCCCACTATTGTACCCGTGATAGGATTTATGGTGATGCAAACTCTGTGCGGTTTCACGTGGGTGGAGAAGCAGGAATTTGCACTCAAGTAATACCGATACTTCCAAAAATAATATCACTCATGTTGAAGTATTTGAAGCATACTTTGCAGTCACATCACGCAGAGGGTGTTCTACATGTATCTCTATTGGCAAAATGTTGAGCAATTACCATGGTGAAACAGTGCACACATTAGAAACACTGTCAAAAATGTTTTAAGGTAGTGTGAAAGATGGTGATGATTTTCAATAAAGAAGGTGAAAGTGACGGTTATGTGTCGATGACTTGTTTAACAGTAGGGTTGGGTATCATTAACAAGCTGCCGATCCGAATACATACCTCAATTCACAGAGCACAATACGATACATATCTCGATACAGTGAGCTTTTGATCTGAAACAATGTATTTTAAATCGATTCAGTACGGTTCAGTAAAAAATAAAGGCAAAATCACGGCTCATTTTAATCGTCAAAACAGTGAACATATCAAATGTGTCGCATAAACTAGTCTCCTTCCTCTGAACAAGCAACAAAACTATAGCGCTGTAACAAAATAATTTAGTAAAATATACCAAAAAACACTCTTGCAGATATATCGATACAGCAGTCCACGATATCGATACTGTATCACATAAATGATACGATATATTGATATTTGGGTATTTTTGCAGACTCCTATTTAACAGCACCAATGAGCTCACCTGTTGTACTTCTAAACAAGTAAATAAGTCATAAAGCTTTATTCCGCGCCTAAGCAAAATCTGAAAAATCCTCTAAAGTGGTGGGTTTGGTGCGGACCGGTGCGTTTCAGACTTTGGAACAGAGCGTACATTTGTGCTCGGATCATGCCGTTTCCCTTTTCTCCAGACACGGCGGGACATCGCGGTGCCCAGCGGTGCCAGGTCGGGGCACGGCTGAGCGGGGTTCCTCACTTACAACCCATAGACGCCAGTGCCTGTGCTCGTCTCATAATAACCTGCATCTGACTCACTGGGGGTCGTTAGTCTAACCCAAAAATTCAAATAGACTGGCCGTAGTTGATCCTAAAGAGGCCGTTACAGACACAACTTTGACCCAAAAGTCTGATTTTTAACTAATACGCACTAAAATGCCAAAATAAGGCCAGGGATAGGTATACATTACTATTTTAGACCCATTTACACAGCTAAACCGTAGGGGGAAAAAAGTGATTTTGGTGTTTAGTGGCCCTTTAAGTCTAACATGAATAACAGAGCGTAGTGCTTTCAGTTAGCAGCAATAAAGTACACATTCTTAGGGAAGATTACTAGGGTAACCACAGTATATAATAACTGACAATAGGCTATGTAAAATATAAGGTTTTGGTCACTTGTATCCAAAATATTTAGTCAAGTAAGTACTACGATACTGTCAAATATATGACTGAAACAGGAGAAGATTATTTGCAATATACTAGAATGTTGTTGTTTAAAGTATATAACTCAGTGCTTTGTTAGAGATGGGTTAATGTTACAGATGGGTTCAGTGAATTGGTCAGCCACAAACCCAAAGGTTGTTGGTTTGATCCCTGCTCCAGCAGCCTGTGCATATTGTTGTTGCTCCCCCAGGCAAGACATTACACCATGCCAGAGTAAGAATATGGTGTGTGAGTGAATCATCGGTGGGGTATGCTTTTGTCGGTCTGACCTAAGATAGCCTACCACATCAGTATCAAGAGTGAAAGAAAAAATACATTTCATCATCTCTCAGAAAGCAATAGGTAAAACTTAAAAGTCCAATATTACACAAAATTGACTTTACAATTTGTAATAATGTCCTCTTCTCAAAAACATACCTGGAGTTGTGTTTTGTATCATTTGCACATGTTTGAGTAATCCTGCATTATTAGTCTGCTTACAGTTCTAAAGCTCAAAATGCTCTGTTCCACCTTGTGATGTCAGGAAGTAGCAGTTTTCATATTAACATATTAACTTTTACCTTTTTTCAATAGATATCAGCAATTCTAGGACTGAAATGGTCTAAATCAGGGGTCTCAAACTCAAATTCACAGAGGGTCAAAATTAAAAACTGGGACTAAGTCATGGTAGCCAGGCTGGGTCCACCTAGTGCCTCCGCTCAATTTCATTTCTCTCCAGCAACTAGATCAGGAATTAGAATACACTAGACGGTTCGCAAAAACCCCGAAAGTGCGAGTTGGGGTACCAGCCAATCAGCGAAGAGTGATATATTCAGAGTTGTCAACGATTTCCGAAATCGAGGATTTAAAGCTGGAATAAAGAGAATGTTTGGTTAATTTCATCAACAGGAAAGACATTATTGGCCTTCTTCCTACGGGATTTGGGAAAATCTTAATATACCAGTTAGCCCCGTTAGTGGCGCATTACATAAGTCACAACCAAATAGCAGCGATTGGTTAAATGAATAAAAGTTCCCGTCTACCGTTGAGCGAACAAATTCTAACATTGTGAGGTCAGACTGTTTCTACAAAGTGAAACCAGATGATCAGAATCAGGCTAAAGTCGTGGACCAAACTAAATATTTATTGAAAAATTACAACAACATCTGCATGTTTTCTCTTCTTTCGAGATATGTAATGTTAAACCTTTTCTTATTAAAATAAATGTTTAATAATAGTTTTGCTTAAACATTGAATCCAGAACAAACATAATATAAAATAATAACAAAACTTTAAATAAATAATGTCTTTATAGTCTATCTGTAGCCAGCTTGATATGATCTCGAGGGCCAAATATAATTATATCGCAGGCCAAATTTGGAACCCGGGCCTGAGTTTGGAATGTCTGATTTAAATTATTTTTGTGTGGAGTTTAAAAACACAGTGGAGCACTTCTGTCATCACAGGATGTAACAGAGTGCAGGGTTTGTGTGTTAAACATGTGTGAATGAAACAAAACACAACTCTAGATATGTTTTTGATGAGGAAACAACATTATAACATAGATAAGTACTATTGGCCCTTTAAGCGTTTATTTATATGTATTAAATTCCGTTTCAAGACCAGATAAAACATTTTCACACCCTTCTTTGCTTACTCACCAATCTTGCCAGGATTTGCGGATGGCACTGTGCACACCGGGTCAAGTAGTCCCATTTTCCTGTCTTCCTGCCGTTCTTTGACAATGGGACCGCGGAGGAACCAGCCCATCCGGAGCTGCAGAGGGGGACTGGGGGGGGGGGGCAGGCGTGGAGGGGGGCAGGGGCAGGTGGGGCAGGTTGGGCCGGAGGCAGGCCGGGACGCGCTCCTCAGGCATTAAGTTATGTCTCTGTGGCAGGTGCAGGTAGCAGACGTGCTGCCGCTGCATGACGAGGTGCTTCCATTCACAAGTGCCCAACCTGCAGCGCTGTCCAGACAAGTCCGAGTCACCACCCTGCAAACGCTAACCTGATTCGCGTCAGTTAGTTACCAGTGAAGGCCACAGGAAGGAGGTGGTACAGTATTCAAAATGTATTCAGGTACGATTAATGTTAGTCTGTCTTTCAAACAATGTAGGAGTAAGAAACGGTGCGTGGCGGTGTTCACTTCTATGATCCTGATTTAGTGCTGATTTAGACTAGACTAGTTTGGACTTTTGGGCCTCAGGTGCCAATCTAAATGCAATGATAATGTCACCCTTTTTTACTGCATAACAAGTTGGTCACAGGCTTGTAAATCAGCTCTGAGGCCTCTAGAATCATTATATAAAAGCTCTCTCAAGACCCAGGACAAGAAAAGTCAACTATTCCACCACTATCATATTCTTGTGAAACAGCATTTTAAGTTTTGAAACCCTGATAATGTATGTAAATGTGTGTCTGCTGTATAAGATCATTCATGATCCTGCTGCTCCTCCACTGAACTAAAACAGTTTCTCTTAGCTCTGAAACCACCTCCACTCGATCCACTGTGCGCAGCGAGTGCAGGATCCCCAAACGCAGGACTGCATTTGGAAACTCGGCCTATTCATGCGCAGCCATTGGTCAGTGGAACATGTTACCAACAGAGCTGATCACATGTACAAACAAGCGCAATCAGAGACAGCAACCTGGTCCCCATGAGGCATCGGTGGGGTCAGTTCATCACCACAGAAGCAGCTTATGAGGAGTCCAGCCCATATTACATGATCATTATATCCACAATGCAATGTGTGTATCTGTACAGGCCCATGAACATTTGTGTGATATTGGTCACACATGAGAATGTCTGTGTTTATTAGTGCGTAACTAAAATGTCATTTTTCATGAGTTGTGTATCTGTTAGTTGTGTGACTGTAGATCAGTGTGTTGTGTATCACCAGAAAAACAAGAAATGGAAATTATTTTCATTCCAATTAGAATTTTAAGGGCGTATACTGAAAGAGAAAGGAACTGTTATAATTAGTGATTATCTCGAAAACTAATAATATTTTACTATACAAATGCAGAGAATTATAAATAGATAATATTTCTTCTGAGATTTTGAGACCACGCCTGTTGCTCTAGCTCCATCCTTCGTGGAGTTATGACCAAAAACGCATATTTGACCTTGGTTACCTTGACCTTTAAGTGACCTTGACCGGTTTCAACCTGTAACATCCAGTGTACCCCGGTTATGTGTGTGCCAACTTGTGTGATGACTGAGTGAATATTTTAGCCCACAAATGGTTCAGAAATTGCTGAAATTGCCAATCCTTTATAATGGTGTGACCTTTCAATTGACCCGTGTGACCTCAAATGACCTTGGATCATCATCAAACGTTTTCTGCGGCATCGGACACGGGGGCTTGACCCACGTACCAAACTTGGTGACAATCGGTCCATAAATGGTATCACGGGTGGACAGACACAGACACACACACAGACACATAAGGTGAATACAAAACCTGGTCAACCCTTCGGGGACCAAGTAACTATGGCACTTTCTCACGCCTGGTGAAACGGTGACTCCATTCAAACCAAACCTGCACCCATAATGTGGACTGAGGGGTGTCTGGAGAGAGTGTGATGTTCTGGAGTGAATGAAATGAACTTACAGCTCGGGAGCTACTGGTAGCGCTCCACTCCATTCCAAGTAGCTCGCCAAGGGATTTCTGTATTCTTGTGTCTGTATTTCTGTAAGTATTTTGCTGAATAAGTCAAATGCGATTACTTAAATGCCCATTACTATTGCACGTGTATCATTTTGATGCCTAAATTTGCGCACCAATAAATGAATAATGGTTTATGTTTTATAGGCATCTTATTGTGCCTCATCTAAGGCTCGCCGTGGCTCTTGTATTTACTCATTTTCTTGTGACCGCTGAAATGAGTAGCTCTTTGTCATCTTTATTTTATAAAATTTGCTCGCTGGAGGAAAAAGGTTGAAGACCCCTGATGTAGATTGTGCACTGTCCCTGTCTCATTAAATAAATAAACTAAACTAAACCTTCCTTTTTAAGTTCAAAGTTTAGTCTTATTTTAGTGTCAATTGAAAACACAACTATGTACGTATTTTGAGTAAATGCATCAGACAATGTACGATTCTAATGCAGTAAAGGAAACGATCTTTACCTGGAAATCCAGAAGATTATCTCTATTTATGCAGATCAATATCAGTGTGTTCCCCATGCCCTCCGCCAAATCTCAACCTCCATCAAACGTCATCGTCCAATCAGATTTGTTTCTTTCAGTGACGCATGTGAAACGAAGGAGCTCATTGGTCGCCTGTCATTTCCAAATAATAACAAATTTATCTCACCTCAGATTAAGTTTTGGACTCAGCGAGCGATTCTGCAGAAATCTGTGTTTCAGTAAACCTTTACAAAAGGTAAATAATAAATAATACACTTATTCAAACATGTGGGAATGAAACAAAACGCAACCCCCCCCTGTTTTTGATGAGGTAACAACATTATAACATGGCTAGAATCTCACAAGAGTCAATTTTGCGTAATATAATAAACTAATAAACCAAAAATAAGTGAAATGCAGAGTCTTGGAAACTAGAGTTAGAAGTCCAGTTTGGGTTTTTTTCACAAAATGACTGAAGTAAAAGTAACTGATGAAATGCAACCCCTCTGCGTTGGAGGAAGTGGAAAATCCCATGGTATAAATGATAGGATTGTTGTGAGATTCGTCATGGAGGTGAATCTGTAATACTTCATAACAGCAATTACACTGGTGAGGATTGTGCCTTTTTATGTAGCAGCCAGTCTAAAGCACCAATAACATTTACCGACTTAAATAAGGACATATATCATTCGCATTAGCCTTTCCCATTCACATTCGTACTGTTAGTTTTTAGGGAGTGGACTAATCCCAAAACTGTAGCTTTATAATAGGCTTCATAGTGCACTGTATTCTTATCTCTATGGTTCTAATACCACCCAAACTT
Organism: Boleophthalmus pectinirostris; assembly: GCF_026225935.1. Lineage (NCBI taxonomy): Eukaryota > Metazoa > Chordata > Actinopteri > Gobiiformes > Gobiidae > Boleophthalmus > Boleophthalmus pectinirostris. The sequence continues at coordinate 9,985,596 of NW_026571095.1, forward strand.
GTTTTTGCCCCCGGTAATGAAAAACCCGACTGTGAGTTCACAAGCGAAATAAATATATTTACGGGAGCAGGAGCGGGCTCGGAAGGGTGGTTCTGTGCCTCTGCTTCGGTGGGAGCGAGGGGGAGCGGGGTGTGCGGGTGTGGGATGTGGAGGGGGGTTACACTTTATTAAACCGCAGTCTTCTATGTGTGAAGGAGTGACACACATCTGCAGAGAAGTGCAGTGGAGCAGCCCCGGATAAGCCTTCACTACACACTCTTTTGGGAGATATGTGTTTTTGCTTCGTTGTAAGGAATGTTTTTGTATAATTTGTTCATCTGGGTTCTGTTTTAAATGTGCTATATTCTTCGTATTTTTACATAACAAAAACAAACAAAACACACAAACACTGAGCAATCAAACATCAATAAATATGCTCTGTTACAAACAAAAAGAGAACCTGGATTTGTCTCACAATGGGGAAAAGAATAAAGAAAGACAGAGAGATGATAAATAAGAGCTGTTAAAGGTCCTATCCAAATGATTCTACACTTCCTGTATTACCACATGACATCACAAGGTGCATGTGTGAATGCAGCAAAACAAATGATGGATGGATGAGGAAAAACATGATGGCTACGTTTAGAGTTGTTACGATAACTGCAAAAATGAATCAATGTACTAAGAAGTCCACTGCGGTGCATGTTGGGCCACTGCAACCTGGACCTGTTAATATTCTACCCGTTACCACCCGTGATAACCCAGGACTAACCCAGGACTAACCCAAGACTAACCCAGAACTAACCTAAGACTAACCCAGGACTAACCCAAGACTAACCCAAGACTAACCCAGGACTAACCCAGACTAACCCTAGACTAACCCAAGACTAACCCAGGACTAACCAAGACTAACCCTAGACTAGACTAACCCTAGACTAACCCTAGGACTAACCCAAGACTAACCCTAGACTAACCCAAGGCTAACCCAGGACTAACCCAAGACTAACCCTAGACTAACCCTAGACTAACCCAAGGCTAACCCAAGGACTAACCAAGACTAACCCTAGACTAACCCAAGACTAACCCAAGACTAACCCAGGACTAACCCAAGACTAACCCTAGACTAACCCAAGACTAACCCAGGACTAACCCAAGACTAACCCTAGACTAACCCAAGACTAACCCAAGACTAACCCAGTACTAACCCAGGACTAACCCAGACTAACCCAGGACTAACCCAAGACTAAACCCAAGACTAACCAAGGACTAACCCAGGACTAACCCAAGACTAACCCTAGACTAACCCAAGACTAACCCAGGACTAACCAAGACTAACCCAAGACTAACCCCTAGACTAACCCAGGACTAACCCAAGACTAACCCTAGACTAACCCTAACCCTAGACTAACCCAAGACTAACCAAGACTAACCCAGGACTAACCCAAGACTAACCCTAGACTAACCTAAGACTAACCAGGACTAACCCAAGACTAACCCTAGACTAACCCAAGACTAACCCTAGACTAACCCAAGACTAACCCAGACTAACCCAAGACTAACCCTAGACTAACCCAAGACTAACCCTAGACTAACCCAGACTAACCCAAGACTAACCCAGACTAACCCTAGACTAACCCAAGACTAACCCAGACTAACCCTAGACTAACCCAGACTAACCCTAGACTAACCAGGACTAACCCAAGACTAAGACTAACCCAGGACTAACCAAGACTAACCCAGGACTAACCCAAGACTAAACCCTAGACTAACCCAAGACTAACCCAGGACTAACCCAAGACTAACCCTAGACTAACCCAGGACTAACCCAAGACTAACCCAGGACTAACCCAAGACTAACCCAGACTAACCCAAGACTAACCCAAGGACTAACCCAAGACTAACCCAGGACTAACCCCAAGACTAACCCTAGACTAACCCTAACCCTAGACTAACCCAAGACTAACCCCTAGACTAACCCAAGACTAACCCAAGGACTAACCCAAGACTAACCCTAGACTAACCCAAGACTAACCCAGGACTAACCCAAGACTAACCCTAGACTAACCAAGACTAACCCTAGACTAACCCCAAGACTAACCCAGACTAACCCAAGACTAACCCTAGACTAACCCAAGACTAACCCAAGACTACCCAGACTAACCCAAGACTAACCCAGACTAACCAAGACTAACCCAGACTAACCCAGACTAACCCAAGACTAACCCTAGACTAACCCAAGACTAACCCTAGACTAACCCAAGACTAACCCAAGACTAACCCAGGACTAACCCAAGACTAACCCAGGACTAACCCAAGACTAACCCAGGACTAACCCAAGACTAACCCTAGACTAACCCAAGACTAACCCTAGACTAACCCAAGACTAACCCAGGACTAACCCAAGACTAACCCTAGACTAACCCAAGACTAACCCAAGACTAACCCAGGACTAACCCAAGACTAACCCTAGACTAACCCAAGACTAACCCAGGACTAACCCAAGACTAACCCAGGACTAACCCAAGACTAACCCAGACTAACCAAGACTAACCAGGACTAACCCAAGACTAACCCAGACTAACCCAAGACTAACCCTAGACTAACCACTAGACTAACCCCAAGACTAACCCAGGACTAACCCAAGACTAACCCAGACTAACCCTAACCCTAGACTAACCCAGGACTAACCCAGACTAACCCAAGACTAACCCAGACTAACCAGACTAACCCAGACTAACCCAAGACTAACCCAAGACTAACCCAGACTAACCCTAGACTAACCCAAGACTAAAGACTAACCCAAGACTAACCCAAGACTAACCCAGGACACTAACCCTAGACTAACCCAAGGACAAGACTAACCCAGGACTAACCCAAGACTAACCCAAGACTAACCAAGACTAACCCAGGACTAACCCAAGACTAACCAGACTAACCCAAGACTAACCCAAGACTAACCCAGGACTAACCCAAGACTAACCCAAGACAGTTAACCAGGACTAACCCAAGACTAACCCTAGAACTAACCCAGGACTAACCCGGACTAACCCAAGACTAAACCCAAGACTAACCCAGGACAAACCCTAGACCCTAGACTAACCCAAGACTAACCCAGGAATAACCCAAGACTAACTCAGGACTAACCCAGAACTAAGGTGCGCCCACGTAGACTGTCGGGTGACCAACTCTCTTAAGTCCGCGGGTACTCGACCTGGTGCAGGACTCTGACCCGAGCTGCCACAGTGAGAGCTGGAGAGATGCAGCGGCACTTGTTCCAAAGCCAAATGTTACTTCCCACGCTGTACACACTATATCCACACGACAACCAAGGTACATGTGCATCTACCCAACAAGCACATCATCAGCGAGAGTTTTCAGTGCCGCTGGAAATATTGTAACTTGGCCACTTGGATATGTGCTCCTAAAACCGATACATATCCGATCTTTTGACATGCGACTTCAGTCTGAACGGCCAGGTCACATTCATCCCACCTACACCTTATGTGTTTTGTGTTTTAACTCCATGTTAGTGAAGCAGTGAAGCACACGTCAATCCCAGCACTCTTCCCCATGACTCAGCACCCACACATTCCTTTCTATGGATGTTGCTGCCACTGCCTCACAAAACGCCATGGCCAAAAACCTCGTCCTTCTCAATCTCTTCCTTAAAACAAATAAGATGTACATGTTCTTGCTCCGGTACGACAGCAACTTTAAAATCGCCAGGTGCTCAATGCTAGTGTCCATGTCCGTGTCCTCCAAGGTGCATGCGGGACACTTTTGGTGTGTTTAAATTTCACACTGGAGATCACATACAAGTCATATTAAATTGGAAATGTGAACAACTTTGCAAAAAATCGAATTTCACAGTAATATCTGAATTGAGCATAAAGCCCTGCAGTCTGAACGTAGCTTATAACATAGATTAGTAAACAGCATAATATGGGATTTTTAATTTAACCAGAACATTAGCATTTACTTTGAATAGAATTAAGACAGAAAAACAGTAGCGCATACAGAGCCGCTCAAACAGTTAGTGATCAGATCCAAAGCCGTGATACTGAAGCAGGTGTGTTGACCTGCATATGTGTTATGGCTTTACCACTAAGCCACACAGCAGAGTAAAGTACAGTTTGTCATGGCCCTTCCCGACTCTCACCCGGCAACAATGGTAACACCAGTTTACCTCACCTTACTTTGAAAAGCACTGATGCAACCCTGTAATTACACATGTACCTCTTGTTAGCTCAAGCTTTTCCTATCTGCTGTAAATTGCTTTCATGGTGCACTTTGTAACTTTTCTGGTTGAGTGTCCGCCTGCTGCTTGTTTCCATGGAGATGTCTTTGCTTTACCTGGAATTTTCTACAGCACGGTGGTAAACCTACTGACATGGGGTAACGAGAACCGAATATCAAATCTGTGGCCTCTCGTGAGGGTTTCGCACTGGAGACGTTACAAGGTCACGTTACAGGTCAGATCTGTGGAGAGGAGACTGATGTGTGCTGATAATTAGAATGCATTTTTTAAAATTTTTGGTTGTTTCAAGTGTCTGATAGCATTATAGAGGTGCAGTACTTGTAATTATGATGACCAAAAAAAGAGAATAAAAATCATTAACTGGACGTGGCTAAAATTTGCCAATAGTAACGAACTGCCTCGATCTGTTAGCTGACAGGCTGATCTCCCTACGTTTCTCGTAAGTGACTTGCCTGCGCGCTGCCAGTACGTGGTTTACGTACCTGTCAGACGCTGTTTACTCCACCAACGCAACAGTCTTAGCGCTGTATGGCGACAAGAATCCAGGAGCAGTCGCCGCAAAAGAAACGTTTTGAGTCGTCAGGTGATTCGTTCACATGGGTGAAGCAGAGCAGGTCTAAAGACTGACGATTGGACTCCTGGAGGATGCTTATTATGAAAAGTACTTTATTTGCTGACAATGATATCCTATGTCTGAAAAGTAATGCATTTTTTAAGTGATTTTTTGCAATACCAATAACAATACCTATAATAAACTTAACGCAAGATAAATACGCTATATGACCCAGGCAAAGCAGTTACATCTCCATGGAGACAATTAGGTGGTGAACCCTTGACCTGAAAAGTTGCGTAGTGAACCTTTAATTAGACATGAGACTTGGAAGTTACTTATCTTCTTAACGTTGCCCTGTAATAATTTTCTTTTGGATTCTTCATCTTCTGCTTGTCTCTATGGAGATTGCTCGGCCTGGAAGGTTCCACAATATGGCATTTATCTCCACAGAGCCAAACAGGTGTCACTATCAGGTGTCACGTTTTAGGTCAGATCTGTGGAGAGATGACCCCTCTCATAAAAAGAAGACATGTTTTTCCAGTTTTTTTCTGAACACTAAAGACTCCTGAAATGAATAAATAAAAAATAGATGTTTATTGCCATACTGTGGAACATTCTAGGCAAAGCAGTTACATCTCCATGGACACAATAAGGTGGTGGATCCTCTACCTTAAAAGTTGCGAAGTGCACCTTTACTTAGGCTACGTTCAGACTGCAGCCTGAAGTGACCCAAATCCGATTTTGTGGTCCCTATATGACCTGTATCTGATCTTTTAATGACAGTCTGAACGACACAGATCCGATTTTTTCAAATGAGACCCAGGACACTTGGATATGTGCTCCTAAAACCGATACATATCTAGATCTTTTGACATGCGACTTCATTCTGAACGGCCAATGCGCATTTATCCGACCTACACGTTATCAACAAGCCACAAATGTCACTATTCTGCGCTGAAGTAGGTGAAAATTGTTAATGAACTCTGTCACTGAAGCGAAGCACATCACCACTCACCACTCTTGGCTCCGTCTCCACATCCACAGGTTCCTTTCAACGAACGGTGCTGCCACTGCCCCACGAAACACCACGGCCAAAAACCTCATCCTTCTCCTTCTCAATCTCCTCCTTAAAACAAGTAAGTTGTTCATGTTCTGGCTCTGGTACGAGAGGAACTTTAAAATCTCCAGGTGCTCAATGCTGCGTCCATGTTTGGACAACTTCTGTAAACACAGAGCACGCTCGCTGCGGTTGACGTCATCGTGTCCTCCAGTGCACATGCGGGACACTTTTGGGCCATTTAATGTTCACACAGGAGATCACATACAAGTCGCGTTTAATTGGAAATGTGAACGACCTCGCAAAAACATTGGATTTCACAAAAAATCCAAACTGAGCATTAAGCCCTGCACTCTGAACGTAACCTTAGACATGAAATTTGGAAGTTGCTCTATTAACACTCCAATCTTAACATTGCTCTATAATAATTTTCTGTTGGATTTTTCATCTTCTGCTTGTCTCCATGGAGATCGCTTGGCCTGGAATGTTCCACAGTATGACATCTATCTCTATAGAGCCAAGCTGGTGTCACTATCAAGCCATGTTAGAGGTCAGATCTGTGGAGAGATGACCCCTCTCACAATAACATGTTTTTCCAGGTTTTTCTGAACATTAACGAATCCTGAAATGAATAAATGAAAGATAGATGTTTAATGCCATACTGTGGAACATTCCAGGCAAAGAAATAACATAACCCCAACCAGAAAAGTTACACGGTGCGCCCTTAATTGCATAGTTATCCTTATGTCACGGTGTTAGTTAATTATAGTAAGTAATAGAGTGTCTTAACCAAGCCAACTGGAATGTACTACTCAAGAAAATCCCCAAATTATTCATACTTACTTAACATTTTAAAGGTGCACTGTGTAACTTTTTGGTTGGGATCCATCACCTGCTCGTTTCTATGGATTTGTCTTTGCTCATAGTATTAAATTAAACAGCTCTTTTTACATTTATTCAATTATAGCTCAAAAATACCTGGAAAAACAGGTGTTCTGAATGTGAGCGGGGTCGCCTCTCCATAGATCTGACCTGTAACTTGGCCTGGTTTGCTCCATGACTACCATACTGTGAAACAATCCAGACAAAGCAATAACATCGCCACGGAGAAAAGCATTTGACGGACCTTCCACCAGAAAAGTCGCACAGTGCGCCTTTAAGATCAATACAAAACAAAAAGAAAACAGCTTTTACGAAACGCTTCCGAGTAAAGATTTCGCAAAGCCCCCTGCAACCCCCTTACAAATGTGTTTATGAAACGTCTGCTGCTTTGGTGAGGCATAAATAAACGGATTCAAAGAGAGTTCCTTTAAGCCCGAGCGGCACCTGCAGAGGAGTGAATCACACACACAAGCCCGGCCATGTCAGGTGGGATTCCAGACATCCCAGCTCCGCAATCAGAAACGCCATGACAGACAGAGGAGCGGTGCATAAGCGTGGAACCAACCAACTCCTCAAACGCCAGGCTGAGGGCAATCATTTTCCTACTTTCAAAAATGTTTTCTCTAGTGGATTTTCAGTTCTTTTGTGGGGTCTGAATCTTTTGGATCTGTTTTCAAAGAGTCGTTCAAAAGACAGGCTGTTTTAAAGCACCTATATTAGAGTATTTTCCGTGTTATGATGTTGTTTCCTCCTCGAAAATGTTTAAGTCACGCATGTTTAACACACAAACCTGCATATTTAGGTTGTGTTCGTCTCATGAAAACGCTCTGTTCCACCTTGTGATGTCATGTGGTAATACAGGAAGTGCTCCACTGTGTTTTTAAATTCCATACACCTTCACTAGAATCATTAGGATCATTTCAGCTGTAGAATTGTCAATCTCTCCTGAACTAAAGGTAAAAGGAGCTGTTAACTTGAAAACTATCACTTCATGACATCACAAGGTGGAACGGAGAATTTAGAGCTTTGGAGATGTAGACAGACTAATAATAAAGAGTTACTCAAATATGTGTGAATAATGATAATAATATATATATATATATTTTTTTATGAAGTAACATGGGACAGCAGGGATGTAGTAGGTGTCGTATGTGGGGGTACGCTGTCCACCCACTTTTTCAGACGTGAGATAAAAAAAACAAAACAAAAACCAAATATAAAATAGTCTACAACTTAAATGTCAAACCGGAGCTATTGGCAACAGTGAAAACAACCTGCATAGGCTCATGGTGTATCCAGTACTGTTCTATAGTGACCTGAGACATGAGGGACCAGGACTGAACCAGGACTAAAACAAGACTAAACCAGGACTAAACCAGGACTAAACCAGAATTGAACCAGGACTGAGTGTTGGAAAGGGCCCGAAGGTGCGCCTGTGTAGACTGTCGGGTAACTGCAGGAGAAAGGACCATCGCAGATTTCCACGGGGCTAAGAGCAGAAACCCTGCTCCATTCACTTGGGGTTCTCTCTCTCGCTTTCAAGTCCAAGATTAGTCCTGGTTTAGACCTGGTTTAGTTCTGGTTTAGACTTGATTTAGTTCTGGTTTAGACCTGGTTCAGTCCTGTTTAGTCCTGGTTTAGTCCTGTAGTCCTGGTTTAGTCCTGGTTTAGTCCTGGTTTAGTCCTCCTGGTTTTAGTCCTCCTGGTTCAGTCCTGGTTCAGTTCTGGTTTAGTCCTGGTTTAGTCCTCCTGGTTTAGTCCTGTAGTCCTGGTTTAGTCCTGGTTTAGTCCTGGTTTAGTCCTCCTGGTTTAGTCCTGGTTTAGTCCTGGTTTAGTCCTGGTTTCAGTCCTGGTTTAGTCCTCCTGGTTTAGTCCTGTAGTCCTGGTTCAGTCCTGGTTTAGTTCCTCCTGGTTCAGTCCTGGTTTAGTCCTGGTTTAGTCCTGGTTTAGTCCTGGTTTAGTCCTGGTTTAGTCCTGGTTTAGTCCTGGTTTAGTCCTGGTTAGTCCTGGTTTAGTCCTGGTTTAGTCCTGGTTCAGTCCTGTTTTTAGTCCTGGTTTCCAGTCAGTCCTGGTTTAGTCCTGGTTCAGTCCTGGTTTAGTCCTGCTTCAGTCCTGCTTTAGTCCTGGTTTAGTCCTGGTTTAGTCCTGGTTCAGGCCTGTTTTAATCCTGGTTTAGTCCTGGGCACATGTGTTGTAACCTTTGATTTATATTCCGAAGGTGATTATGAACGGTTTTAATCTTAATAACATGATTCCACATCATTTTTAGGGGGTGAGGACATCACAAATCGCTTACCCTTACGTAAAAATCCCCTCTACACCACTGAACATGACTAAAAGCTCACAAGAGTGAATTAAAACACTGCACTACAATAATAATCATTTTTAAACTGACTGTAATTATGATGCCAGATTTGTTTCTTGCATTGGTTCTGGGTTAAACGGTGTAAAAACGCAAAACAATTAGAAAGAAAAAGGATCTGGTTCTTTTAAAAAAAAAAAAACGCAATCCAATTCCAACCGTTCAAAAGAGCTGACACTCACAACAGTTTTCCTGCCACTTTCTTTCTCTCTTTCTTGGTTGCATGCTGTTCTGACTGCTTTGGCTGTGACTTATCTGAATTCTCTGTCAGGATGTTTGCAGATAACTATGAAATTTAAGATCTAAAGCCTGTTGCGGCATGCGTCAAAACTACAGATGATGTGAAAGATTGGGAGCCCTCATGCTGGCTTGGAAAATCAAAGATGGAGTCAATGCCCACCAACTTGGAAGGCCCCGGGAGTTTAAATATGCCATTTGAAAGTTCTTTGTAAAAGTCTGTAGCTTCGGGCGTTTTATCAGCAGGTAATTTGAGTGTGTACTTTACAAGAAGGGTATTTGGATGGCAATCTCAAAGGGCTTGTAACTTTTTTTTCCCCCCTGTACTTGAGCAGAATGTATCAGATATATTGCAGAAGCAGCTATTGCACCTTATATCTTAACTGTCTGGTTAGCATGCTAGTTGTTACCTTTTTCTGTGAAGGTAAAACTCTACTCTGGTCTTTAAAAGTTATGAAAAGTGCTTATAAACTCACTACAATTAATAAAATTGTCTAAAATGAACTAGTACTTGTGAGTTTTAAGTAATGTTATAATGTCGTTATGCCATCAAAAATATACCTCGAGTCGTGTTTTGTTTCGTTCACACACTGAGTAACCCGTTATTATTATTAGTCTGTTTACAGTTAGATTAGTAGAGACTGGTGATTCCAGGTCCAAAAAATCCGTGTATCATTCGTTTATTAGTTTTTCAAAATAAAACTAAAAATAAGAAAATGAAAAAACAGCTATTTTCATTATTTGTGTCCAAAACCAAAATGAAAAAAAAAATGGATAGCGATACTTTTTTTTCATTTTGTGTTTAAATGAATAATGGAAATGTGACTTAAACTGAGATGCTGGACTTTTGCACCTCATACGGACTGAACCAGGACTAAACCAGGATTGAACCAAGACTAAACCAGGACTAAACCAGGACTAAACCAGGACTGAACCAGGACAGAATGTCAGGACAGGCCCGGATGTGCACCCATGTAGACTGTCGGGTGATCAGGACCAGACCAGGACCAGACCTGGACTGAGACCAGGACTGAGACCTGGACCAGACCAGGACTGAGACCAGGACTGAGACCAGGACTGAGACCAGGACTGAGACTGGGACTGAGACTGGGACTGAGACCGGGACTGAGACCGGGACTGAGACCAGGACTGAGACCGGAACCAGAGCACGAAAAGACCAGGACCAGACCAGAATTGAGACAGGACTGAGATTGGGACTGAGACCCGACCAGGACTGAGATTGGGACTGAGACCGGAACCAGACCGGAACCAGACCGGGACCAGACCGGGACCAGACTGGAACCAGACCGGGACCAGACCGGGACCAGACTGGGACCAGACCAGGACTGAGACTGGGACCAGACCGGGACCAGACTGGGACTGAGACCGGAACCAGACCGGGGCTGAGACCAGGACCAGTCTACAATGATGATACACGGATTCTGAAATTATCCAGATGATTCTAGTGAAGATATATGGAGTTTAAAAACATAGTGGAGCATTTCCTGTATTACCAAATGACATCACAAGGTGAAGGAGAGTGTCCTCCTACTTTTAAGAGAAGAACTCAGCCTAAATATGCAGGACTTGTGTTCTAAGCATGCATGAAATAAACTAAACACAACTCCTGATATGTTTTTGATAAGGAAACAATATTATAACATAGATCAGAAAATAGAGTAATATGGGCCTTTTAAACCATGTACAACTCCTTTAAAACAAGCAGGGTTCCAGTGGATACAGGAAACAGGGGAAATAAATAGATGCTGCAGCATTTGAGTCATCAGACTACACGTGGAGCTATGAGCTAACCAACTGTAGCTTTCACTTTTGCACTTTGCCACTGTTCACCGAAACATATTTCACATCGTCCAGAGTTATTGCACTTGTAGACCTACGCAGCCACAGGTTAGCTCCAGAAGTGTCCACCTGAAGTAGAGCGCAGACCTGAGCTTTTGCAGGACACGCTCTGCTCCTGTTTGCTTTTTGCCTGAGCGAGCAGCACATCCAACGTCATGGCAGTGTCAGAATACATTAGCCCCACGCTCCGACTCCCTGCAACTTCACTAAATCCAATCCTCTTAAACACCGTGGATGTCACTCAATCTGCCGAGACGTGTAAAGAGGAAGTACCTACCGCTCAGGAGGAGAGAGGGAAAGAGGGGGGCAAAGAGGGAGTGAGAGAGTGAGGGAGAAGGGGGTAAAGAGGGAATAGAGGCGCTGTCAGGGAGGAATGTGAACAATACGCTGCAAACAAGAATGCACCTGCTGCTGAACTTTCATAACATCATGTGTGAATTCAGGAAGGGTTTTGGGTGAAATGGTGTTTTGGTCTTAAAAAGCACGTGTAACTTGTGTGATGGAGCTCTGCCATCTGTTTGTCTGTGTTAATGCTTCGCCATATTACACATTAAACTGATCAATCTCCATGGAGACGAGCAGTTATGTTATCACCAGACTCAGAGACAACTCTGGTCACATAACTAGAATTTAACTTTCCAGGACAAGTCTTCATGAGAAAAGCAGGTGTCAGATCCACATTCTATTTCATAATTTTATAATGAAAATATCTGAATTTATATATAGATCAGATACAGCTGAAGAAGGCCACTATTTACATATAATGAGCGTGTCGAGCTGGTCAGGTGATGACAGGTTGAAGCATATGTTAGCGTCGCCTGTAGCTCTTTGGCCTGCCGTGGGTGTGTAATGACGGCCCTGGGCAGAGCACAGAGGTATTTCAGTTCCATTCACAGTGTTCAATCTGTGTAACTAAGAAAACAACAGGAAGTTCCTCAGAGGAGCCCACAGGCCCAGGTCAGGAGTTCAGCTCAAAGCCTCACACTGTGGAGTCTGTACTGACACTGCACAATGCCAACACTTACAATGAGAGGCTTTAGAGGCTTTTAGAGGCTTTAGACACATTTTCTATAGTAAACTACCATACTATACCATGTTTAAACCAACTCTGTGATTAAGTCAGTAGCTATACTACCACAAAAAGACATTTTTAACCTTTTACAGTCATTAACAGAAAACTGTTCTACTTAAAGGCTTTTATTCTATTTAGTCCTTCAGTTTTAACTAGGGGTGTAACGACATCCAAGTATCAAGATATGATATCGTCACGGCATGAACCTCACAGTACGATATTTATTACAGTATCATGGGAAAGCTCACGATATGGTGGTGGGAGGGGTAAGATATTTATTGCAATATTTTGGGGAGACTAACAAAACTGTTAATATGCTACTTTTTCTTCTTAAAATGCCTTGACAAGACTTAATCCAAAGAACTAAGGCTTAAAAGTGCTTCTTGTAGTCTGCGCTGAAATGGAGCAAAGGATCATGGTGTCAAACTCAAAGTCACAGAGGGCCAAAGTTAAAAACTGGGACTAAGTCATGGTTCAAACTAAATATTTTATATTTATATTTATTGTAAAATTTCAATAACATCTGCATGTTTTCTCTTCTTTTGAGCTATGCAATGTTAAACCTTTTCTTATTAAAATAAATGTTTAAGAAAAGTTTTTCTTAAACATTGAATCCAGAACAAGAATATAAAATAATAACAAAAAATGTAAATAAATAATGTATCTATAGCCTGTCTGTAGTCAGTGGGACAGCTCTAATACATATTTGATATAATCTCACGGGCCAAATATAATTATATTGCCAGCCAAATTTGGCCCCCGGGCCTGAGTTTGACATGTCCGGTCTATGTAGTTCTCTCTTTTTTTTTTTTTTTAGCTATTGCTGCACCATAACTCTTAATTTAAGCAGAGACTTGTAATTCGATACGTTGTGATGGTCCACAATATTATTGTGAGAACTTTGACGATACAATATCACGATATTTTGGTTATTGTTACATGCCTAGTTTAAACATTGCTAATAATTGCTTTAAGTATGAACAGATAGAACAGCACAATAAATAACAGTATAAAAATGCAATTAATAATTAAACTGAAAAATAAAAAGTTTATGAAAATTATTGTCTTCACTCTAATTCAGGGTAGGGATAAGGACATTTTTAGTTGCCATTTGCCACTCCAAAACTTCCCACAATTTGCCTAACTCTGATCTCCCCTTGACAAAAAAAATAAATAAAATAAAATAAAAAGTTAGTGTGACAGAAAACATTAAGCTGACAGGTCAGGTGTGTATCTCCTCCTGAACAGGTCATCCACGTCACATCAGCTTCTCTCATCTTCTCTCCCTCACCACAGGCAGCTGCTGATTGGATGTCCTCGCCGCTCAGCCCCGCCCACGTGGACCCAGGTGGTTGAAGTACACACCAGGCGATTACCCTAACCTCCGCTCAGGCTGAACACAAAATGAAAGTGTATTTGAAAATGCTTTCTGGATCGGAGACGTAATTTGCCACGCTTCGTCCGCGGTGTCCGAGTTCGTTAGCCGTGAAGGTAGCGATTTTTATGCAACGCTTCATCCCGAAAATGCAAAGACGAAAAAGATACCATATGGGTTTGGACCAAGGGCACAATATGGCCGCCATGCTCGAGCTGCACTTTAACATGTCCTTTCCATAATAATGTTAGTATAATGAGTTTACAGAGGGCCACGAGGGCGAGAGCATCTGTCTCTACTCATCTGATTCAAGAGTGTCCAACATGTTTTATTAATTTGTGGATGAATAATTAAGAGAGAATCTCGTAATTTGCTTTATAATTCATATTTTTTCTTGTCATCATCTTGACCAGAGGAATTAATATTTAACAGGTTTTGAAGAATAAGGTTAAAAATCATTTGAGATAATTTCTTTTAAGTCTGCTTCAATTTACTCGTTTCAGATTAAGTTAACGGTTAAGTAAAAGTTGATCATAAGGAAAGTAATGCAGGGGAAATGTTCTTTTAAAGATAATGAAATTTTATTTGTCTTAAAATGGGGAAGACATCAGACAGACACAGCAGAATATACTTGTATCACAAATATTCAAGATATCGATTCAAATTGTGTGAGCAAAATATTAAGATGTGTTTAAATTCCTGCTGTTTCTCAGTCTTCGGTGTTGTTTTTTCCACCTTTTTTACTGATGTACACACCACCATGATTGTTTAGACACAAACACTGTTTCTCTGATTGGTTAAAGGGTCCATAATGCGTTATTTTCTGATCTATATTATAATGTTTCCTCATCAAAAACAAAGCTGGAGTTGTCAGATGAAGAAAATATGTGGCGCACTTCACTGGGTCATAAAAAAGTTTAAAAGGGCATCTGATGCCCTGATGAAGACTGTTTCGTTGGTCCAAAGGCATTGGCGTCCCTCCATGTAATAAAGGACTTTTAATATATTCAGTCGGTGTACCTCGGGTTTGTTGCCCATTTCTATATTTTACAGTAATGACAATTGTAACCCAGGTATTTTTCTGTCCCTGGCCCTCTCTACCTTATTTTTTGGCCGCCGTTGTTCTCAACTATCGCGAGACTTCGCGCACGTATCGCAAGACTAATTGCGCCAAGACCTTTAAACATGGCCGTGCTCGCTCCCATTCACTCGTGTGTTGTGTCGGGGCTGGGTGTGACTGAGCTGCTGCAGGAGGGCGATTATTGCTCTAAAACTCACTGTTTCGCTCTAAAAGTATGTCAAAGTAAATCTTATGCAATCAACTTCCCTAGATGCCTCTTGCCTTCATAACGAAATGCTGTCGTGATCCTGTGTGGTTTAACTAAGTGGAACTGGTGAGTGCTCACTTTGTTTGTTGTTCGGATGCTAATGTTAATGCTAATGCTAGCGCTCTGATTCAGTGTAATTCAATACGGAGCTGTGAGCGTGTGCGGCCGCGAGCCTCACTCTTTCCTTCTTTTAAAGGCGATATATATTTTGATCATTACAATTTATTAACGTTTTGTACTAATATTGACAATGACAAGGATTATTATATAACCCTGTTAAATTGTTGATTTAAGTAATTTAAAATGACTTTATACCTATTGTTGGAAATATTTTACTATGAGTATATTGACTAATACTGGTACATCTACATGGATGGATGAATAATGATTATGATTTATGATTTATTATGATATTGTAAAAATGTTTTATAGTGACTTAGTTCTACTTAACTATTGTATTACTCACTGTTGGTCCTGTTTTGCACAGGCCAGGTCCCGAAAATGGACTTTCCAGAAACTGAACTTTCCAGACACTGGACTCTCAGACACTGCATGGCGAGCTAAGGCCTAGAGCCCGAATCAAACTCAGAGTGCAAGTATCTGCCGATGTGGTAGGAGGCGTAGCAGCCGCTCAACCACACACACACTAGCACACCCACTGCCCCCTGCTGTGGGCACTGGGCCCCTCATTGACTTTGCTAGGAATCACCCACCTTACCATAACCATGTCCGGAACTCTCTTTTCTGTTTTTTACATGACTCCGTGTGCATTATATTAACTTTTGCTGCTGCTCATTTGCACTTGGACTAAGGACTATAACGCATTGAACTCCTCAGACTCTGAACTTAATCAGATGAATGTGCACACCAGTAAATGCTCTCTGTCTGTTGGTACACTGTAAATAATAACACCACAACTAAGCACTGCAATCCTGTGTAAGTGTCTTCATTAAACGCCTCACTTCCCTCCGAGCCGAACCCTGTCTTCTGATCTAGCCTATTACTATTACTACTACTACTACTACTACTACTATACTTCCTATTGTGGCATTGTGTACTACACAATACTCTGCTGAGAAGACCTGAAGTTGTATTTTGTTTCATTCACACATGTATAACACCCAAATCCTGCATATGTAGGCCATGGATCTGTTCAAATAACTGGATAGGGTATTGCTGCGTGTCGCTGCCTCCAGTTGACATAGTGGTCACTCACTGGAACTACAGCAAAAAAAATCCCTTAGGCTGAGAAAGGATTTTTCTCAAAAGCGCAATGTACTCACAAACTGCTCGTGTTTGGCGATTTTTACCTATTTTTATGTCATACTCTTTTCCCAGCTCAAAATCCTTCTGGTGTCTTAAAAAACACTTTATAATTGTTCGCTCTGGCTACGCTCTGCTTCTCTTGGTCTGATTGGTCAAAGCGATCAGCACTACTGCACATGCTCAATCAGCCCAGAACCACCGAAAGTACCTACGATTTGAGCTCTGGAATTACCACTCTCTACTGAGGAAAAGCTGCTAAACTATGTGTGAAAGAAACAAAAATGAAACAAAACACAACTCCAGATATATTTTTGAGAAGGTAACAACATTATAACATGGCTTAAAGATCACAAGAGTCAATTTTGTGTAATATAGACCCTTTCAAACATGTCAAACTCAAAATTTGGCCTGCAAGATCATATCAAACATGTATTAGAGCTGGCCCAGTGGCTTAAAAAAACAAAATTGTTATTATTTTATATTACTGGTCGGACCCAAATATGCAGAGAGAAATAAAAAAAAGGTATTTTATTAACAAAAATAGTCTTGGAGGGGGGGGATAGATTCCAGGGGAGGCAGGACGGGTCCAGGTTGGCTGCAAATGGGAGGTACGAGGTGATGGAGGTTGACCAGAGGCTTACAGAAACGGGTGGCAACGGGTTGAGGCTGGCTCCAAACGGAAGTGCTGGGGATAAGACAAAAAGAAACTGGTAAGTATCAAAAAGTCTTCGGAATTCTCGAAAAACATAAAAAAAAAGCTTGAGTTGTTCACCACTAGAATGACGGAATGATCTGGTACTGAAGAGAAGGTCAGCAGGTGCGTGACTGGGATCCACCCAGGAAACACCAAACAAGGTAAGGAAATAAGGAGAGGGGGAGCAGGGAGAGGAGGGTTAGGAGGAGCAGGATGAAACCCTCACATTATGCTTGTTCTGGATTCAGTGTTTAAGCAAAACTATTATTAAACATTTATTTTAATAAGAAAAGGTTTAACATTTCATATCTTGAAAGAAGAGAAAACATGCGGATGTTGTTGAAATTTTTCAATAAATATTTAGTTTGGCAGATGACTTAATCCCAGTTTTTAATTTTGTCCCTCTGTGAATTTGAGTTCGACACCCCTGATTTAATCCATCTGTCCATGATGCCCACTTGAAACTGACGAGACAGAATACAGTTCTAATCCACAGGTCTTTGAAAAGTATTAGTAAAAAGTAAAGACGTGCTCTTGACTTTGTTCTTCGTTCTTTTTTAAAATTATTTTTACTTTCTGTCATGTTATAATGTTGTTCCCTCAAAAACATGCCTGAAGAGGTTTTAGATGTTGTCCACGCATGTTTGAGTAATTTAGGGATCTCTCTTGGGCCCAATTCGAACCCTCCTGATGGTTCACTGTAAAATTCTGTGCAATGCTCAGCCCACAAGTCTGTGTCATCCCTCCACACTTCAGTTCTTCATAAATACACAAAACTAATACAAAACTGTACAACTTTACAAACCTGCAGTGCAGTGTGCAGTAGTGTCATTAGTGGGATGCACAACATGATTGTGTTGTGAT
This sequence comes from Boleophthalmus pectinirostris, assembly GCF_026225935.1. Lineage (NCBI taxonomy): Eukaryota > Metazoa > Chordata > Actinopteri > Gobiiformes > Gobiidae > Boleophthalmus > Boleophthalmus pectinirostris. Next base: position 10,003,383 of record NW_026571095.1, read on the forward strand.
AGCGCTCTGAAGAGACTTTTTTCACAACAGGCCGAAAGTGTCGTGATGTAGGGTAAACGTCACTTACGAATGCATATTTTGCACCAGCTTCATAAATCTGCCCCATCACCAAATCTTCATCCAACAAGGTCCACAAAGAACATATTCTGTCCATGAAGAATTTACTCTCAACTGTCACTCTCCTGAGCAAAACTAACATTATGGTCAGGAGCAAAAGTAACGTTCACTCAGACTGATTCTACAATTAAAATTAACATTTACATATCTCGAAAGAAGAGAACACATACAGATGATGTTGACATTTTTCAAAAAATATTTAGTTTGGCCTAGGGGTGGGCGATATCTCGATATTTTAAATATATCGAGATAGTTTTTAAACTCGATATGAATTCTGACATAACGTATATATCGATATAATGCTTATATTCAATTTTGATTTCGCCTCTTCGCTTGTTTACCTTCTCTCCTCGTCGCCTCCGCCTCCCTGAGTTTGTTTGCTCGTGTCTCCTTCACTCCTCACTACCACCTTGAACGCCGAAAGTTGGTGCCAGTGAAAAGCTTCAAGCACCACAAACCTTTTCCACCATTTACAGACAAAACCATCAGCAGCACATCCTCATATTCCACCGAGTCGCGTCCTTTAGCCCGAAAGAAGCTAAACGAGCTGAGCTGCACGAGAAGTTGCGCTGTTTATGCAAATGAGCCATGTGCGCTTAAGTTTCATTTCTGTAAAATGTAAACACACGTGCGCAAAACTGTATTAAACACATTATTATCTCAAACAGGTTGATGTGGCTTGTAGTCATTATGCTTTATATATTGTAAAGTTTAGTAATGTAAAGTGTATTTATGCAGAAGATTTTAATAATCTGTTGCAGTGTCACTTGTACAATAGTGTTTGGTAACGTTGGGTTTGATCTGCAGTGGATTGTGGGATTAAACCTCAGAGCTCCTTACTGCTGGATAGGAACATGGATCTGTTAAAATAAGGAACATCCTGAACATCCTGAATGCTAAAGGAGCTCGTGGTTATGATTATGGTCTGGATAACAGAGTTAATGCAAAGATGAGCTTGTGTTGAGTTATTTTATTTATGAATGAAAAAAAGGAACTATGTATTTCTTTTATTTTACAGTTAAATTATTATCTATGTAATTAGGGTTTTTGTAAACATAAATGTTCCTATATGAACTGCCGACCTCTTACACTTCAATAAAAAAAAAAAGACCTTGTGGAATTTGGCGTATTTGTTTTTTCAGTTTTATTTTTTCTTGAACGTATATCGAGATATATATCGTATATTGAGATATAGCAAAATATATCGAGATATATTTTTTGATCCATATCGCCCAGCCCTAGTTTGGACCATGACTTAATCCCAGTTTTTAATTTTGTCCCTCCCAAATGAATTTGAGTTCGACACCCTGCTTTAATCCATCTGTCCATCATGCCCACTTGAAACTGACAAGACAGAATACAGTTCTAATCCACAGGTCTTTGAAAGTATTAGTAAAAAGTAAAGACATGCTCTTGACTGGACAGGCACCTTGTTTATCCTTTTTAGTAAATCATATGATAACATCTGATCTATTTATGTCCTGTGTAATTGCCTTTTCTTTAATTTCCTCCTCCGCCGCCGCTGACAGCATGTGGCAGTGAAAGCTTTGACGTGAAAGTTAATTTGTCTTATAATTATCCAGTTGTCGCCTATACATATTTAAAGGGCCCCTCAATTTTCTGATCTATGTTATAAAGTTGTTTCCTCATCACAGACGCACCTGGATTTGTGTTTTGTTTCATTCGTAGTACATGTTCATTCACACAAAAGTACATTTGACATAATATAGGATGTTTCACCGGTTTGTTTAGATTTAGAATGAAAATCCACTCGTTTTTGATCACTAACAGTTACAGTCTTGCCTTGACCCCATGTACCCATCCCTCATTTAAACCCTTTTTTTACCATTTTCCAATCTTTTATCACTAGATTTGCCTGTAGTCTGAAAGCGGGCGCACAGTAGCAGAGTTGTGAAGAGTTTCGCGAGGTCTTCAGGAGGATAATCTACCTGGGCCGACTGTGAGAATGTTACAGTGGACGTGTCTTTGCTCAAATTGATTGGGATCACATTGTGCGGTGGAACAGGGCCGGTGCTGCGCTGGGCTTTCATCTCGCTCGCATTGATCAGAGGATGAACCACAGAACACGTGTGACCGCCATGCTAATGCTAGGCTACGTGTGCAGGCGAACAGCAGACGTGGAGCGCACTGTAAAAATAGAACGGGAATAGCAGAAATAGAATAGTGACTTAATTAAGGGATTACCGGTCTTATTAAAGAGGGGGGTGTTATGCAAAATCTTTTATGTTGTTCTCTCATCAGAAACATCCCTGAAGAGGTTTTAGATGTTGTTCACGTATGTTTGAGTAATTTAGGGATCTCTCTTTGGCCCAATTTGAACCCTCCTTATAATTCTGTGCAATGCTCAGCCCTGAAGTCTATGGCTACATTTAGACTGCAGCCTGAAGTGACCCAAATCCGATTTTTTGGCCCCTATGTGACCTGTATCTGATCTTTTAATGACCCAGGCCACTTCGATATGTGGTCCTAAAACCGATACATATCCGATCTTTTGACATGCGATTTAAGTCTGAACGGCCAAAGCGCATTCATCCTACCTACACGTTATCAACAAGCCACAAACGTCACTATTCTGCGCTGAAGTAGGCGAAAATTGTTAATGAACTGTGTGTCACTGAAGCGAAGCACATCACCACTCACCACTCTTGGCTACGTCTGCACATCCACACGTTCCTTTCAACGGACAATGCTGCCACTGCCCCACAAAACACCATGGCCAAAAACCTCGTCCTTCTCCTTCTCAATCTCCTCCTTAAAACAAGTAAGTTGTTCATGTTCTGGCTCCGGTACGAGAGGAACTTTAAAATCTCCAGGTGCTCAATGCTGCATCCATGTTTGGACAACTTCCTCAAATACAGAGCACGCTCATTGCGGTTGATGTCATCATGTCCTCCAGTGCACATGCGGGACACTTTTCAGCCTTTTAATGTTCACACTAGAGTTCACATAGAAGTCGCATTTAATTGGAAATGTGAACGACTTCGCAAAAACATCAGATTTCACAAAAAAATCCGAATTGAGCATTAAGCCCTGCAGTCTGAACGTAAGCCTATGTCATCCATCCACACATCAGTTCTCTGTAAATATACACACAAAACTGAAACAAAACTGTACAACTTTACAAACCTGCAGTGCAGTGTGCAGTAGTGTCATTAGTGGGATGCACAACATGATTGTGTTGTGATAGCGCTCTGAAGAGACTTTTTTCACAACAGGCCGGAAGTGCTGCAATGTAGGGTAAATGTCACTTATGTTAATGGTTTTCTATGACAAAATATCTGTGGAAATGTCTTACATAATTTCCACCAGCTTCATAAATCTGCCCCATCACCAAATCTTCATCAGCAAGGTCCACAAAGGATATATTCTGTCCATGAACAATTTACTCACAACTATCAAACTATCAAAACTAACATTATGGTCAGGAGTAAAACAAGTAACTTGTTCAATCAGACTGATTCTACAATTAAAATTAAAAATTGATTTCATGATGTACATATTAGCATAGACAGAGGTTTGTGCAGTTTAAATGTTAGACATGTAATCTGTGAACATCTGTAGCATTTGAATTTCACATTTACCGTACACTGCGGCACTCCTGGCCATTGTGACAAAAGTCTATTATGCAAAATCTAAAATCTTTCTTTTTTTTTTTCTTTTTTTTTACTTTCTATCGTGTTATAATGTTTTTCCCTCATCAAAAACATGCCTGATGAGGTTTTAGATGTTGTCCACACATGTTTGAGTAATTTAGGGATCTCTCTTGGGCCCAATTCGAACCTTCCTTACTGTTAGTTGTGGGCTGAGCATTGCACAGAATTTTACAAGTCATCCATGTCATCCATCCACCCACATATTAGTTCTTCATAAATACACAAAACTGATACAAAACTGTACAACTTGACAAACCTGATGTGTTGTACAGATTGTGTTGTGATAATGTTCTGAAGAGGGAGTGACTTTGCAAAAAGCAAAGGGAGGGGAGACTCAGAGCATCAAAAAATTCAAGTGAAAATTCTGTAGCTTGTTAATATGCCATTTTTTGGTGAATATAGCATTTTCAAAACAATAAAAGGTAACATGGTGATCTAAATATTAGGTATGTTACGATATCCAAATCTCACTGTACGATATTTTCACGATATACATCTCACGGTATAGTATTTATTGTGATATTTTGTGGAGGCTAAACTTTTTCTTCTTAAAATGCAAGACGTAATTCAAAGAGCCAAGATTTAAAAGTGCTTAGAACTGTTATTTCTTGATGTAGTTTGCACCAAAACGGAGCAAAGGATCATGGTATATGTAGTTCCTTCCGTTTTTTAGCTATTGCTGCACCATAACAATGAATTTAAGCAAAGCAACTTCTAATTCGATATATTCTGATGGATATTATTGTGAGAGCTTTGACGATACAGCATCCCAATATTTTGGTTATTGTTACACCCCTACTAAATATGTTATGTTTTATTTAAGTTAAGTTAATACCCCATAGAAGGAAAATCTCCTCTCTTTAAATAGTTACTAAGCCTGTTCGTTCATTATGAATTCATTCTGTATTCTTTACTACGACTATTAAAAGAGTTTCTATGGTTAAACTCAACACAAAATCATAATGTTTCAGATTTTCAGATTATATTTATCTGTGTCCAGCATTCATGAGCAAGAACCAAACTCTGTTACTTGGCTCAAAGCGCTGGTGAGTTTGTGACTGTGACCAAACTGGGGTTCAGTCCAATTTTCATGTTCTTTTTATCAAATACAAACACATCGAAAAGCTGATAATCATTTATAATATTACTGTAACTGTAATTTCAGCACATTTATTATCAAACTAAACAAGTATATAGAAAGAACAGATGAATTAACAGACTAGCACATCATGAGGCTGCTTTATTTCACAGCCTACACAAAAACTAGACCACTATCAACACACCGACCTGATTTGATGAGTGACTGATCTAAAATGATAATTACAACAGTTTCAAGAATTAATTGACTTTAATAATGTGTGGGTTATGGTCTACAGTAGTCTTTGTGTTCAGAAAATAAACCAACAGAAGAAATATGAGGTATTTCCCTACACCAGAATGTCACAATACATATCATCTTCGAATCCTCTCCTGTCAGTAATTCTCCATAAAAAAGTTTAGTAGCAAATCTGATTTTTTTTTTCCATTGGAATGTACAGCAAAAAGTTAAAGGGCCCATATTACGCTATTTTCTGATCTATGTTATAATGTTTCCTCATCACAAACAGACCTGGAGTCGTGTTCTGTTTCATTCACACATGTTTAACACACAAATCTTGCATATTTAAACTGTTAACATCAGAAGGTGGAAAAATGTGTTTTCTGTCTCTGAGATATGTGTTAATACAGGAAGAGCTCCACTGTGTTTTTAAACTCTACACTAGAACCATTTGGATGATTTCGGACGTGGAATTGCCTCTACTGAACAAAAGTTAGAGAATAGATAACTTAAACTACTCCACTGAGGTTCATTTGGTTTTCCGATAATTACTTATTAAGTTCTTATTTCAGACCAAGAGTTTGTTTCGAGGGTTCACTGGCAATTCTTTCTCAGAATCCAGAGACACTGTCGCCGGATTAAAGAGGTAATCGAAATACGAAAACGTGCCCACGGGACTATAAACTGGGACGAGGGGGCTTTTTTTACTCTCACACACCTGGAATACTGTCCTGAGGAAGTCGGACTGCAGATGATCAGCTTTCAGTCAGCTGATTTAAACGGGTTTTGGCACTGTCTTCCTAAAGGTGGAGGCAGGATGACCGCACCAAAACCCTTTTAAATCAGCTGACCGGACACGTCACAGCAACATCACGTGACCACTCTGAGGAAGAGCGCTAGTGAGCAGTCCAAACTGTCAGGTATGAAAACAAACTCTTGGTCTAAAAAAGAACCTACTAACATAACTTGAAAACTACAGATTCATGACATCACATGGTAGAACAAGGCATTTTGAGCTTTGACGATGTAGACAGATGAAGTCCCCGTTTACACTGAAACGAATCCGCGTAACACCGTATCACTATATCGGAAATGATCTACGTCTAGACACGTCGTTTCTGTGTCCGCAATCCTTCCTTATCCACACAGCTTTGAGCATAGAAACGAAACTTAAAACCACATGGCTAATTTGCATAAACTGAGCACTTCTGTCGGACTAAAGGACACGACTCGGTGGATTCTGTGTTCTTTCTGTGACAGAGGGGTGTTCTGCTGATGGTGAGTCTGTTCTGTGCTTCTGTCGCGTTGGAGATGATTCATGTGAAAGTTTTCAGAGTTTATACATCTGCAGGTCATACGCATAGACCGTATATATGAATACATTCTAGCCTCTTAGCGTTTTGGCAGTGAATTACTTCGCGGTGCATAGGCCTACATCAGTGTATCAGTGTTTTCAGGCGTCCACACAGTGCCAGATCAGATCCGTACTCAAATGAATGCCTGGGAGCTGGCGGCACCAGATCGTTCCGTCTCTGGAGCTGTTTTCAGTCGGATTAGTACGAATGAACACTGCATCCACAACGAAAACAACTCGAATATGTACTAGTGTGGACGGGACCTAATAATAAAGGATTACTTGAACATGCGTGAATGAAACAAAACAAAACTCCAGGTGTATTTTTGAGAAGGTAACAGCATTCTAACATAACTAAAATCTCAAAAGAGCCAATTTTGGGTCATATGGGACCTTTAACAATGTTCCCCCTCCACAGTTGACTTCACAATACTTCACCAAAGCTTGTCAAATACTCATTATCATCATTCTTCCTCAACAGTTGCCTGGGAATCGCGCACGTCTCCTCTCTCCGTTTGTGTATACTTGTTTATTCGAAGCATGTAGGTGCCTGTGCTTCTGGCCCATAATGATAGCCTGACAGTGAGAGAGACAGTACCACCCCAAGCCGTCCCAAAGCTCCACATTCCTCCACTGTGAATCTGAGCTCCCAAAACCTGCTCTGACACGCCAGTCTGTGTTTGAGTAAATACTTGAAGAGCTGATGCGCAGTTATCGTGGCTCCAGGTTAGGCTTCGGATGGATTTCACAAACGCAAGGGCAAGCTGTGGTCTTCAGGTTTAGTACGGTGGGGAGACGGGGGAAGAGTGGGCTACACCTGTTCGGAGATAGTTTTATTGATGGGCCTGAAGGGGGAGCTGTGATGTGTTTGAGCGGGGTTTGTGAGGCTTTGGCTCATGGCTGGAGGGTATAAAAAGCCGTTGTGAGTCAGCCTTTTTTTTTTCCATTGTATAATCAGGTGGATCAAAGTTGAGTTGATTGGGAAATTCAAACATAAAAGCTAAATCATAATACAATTTAATAGTCACGATAAAACATAAAAAAATCTATGAAATGTGTTTGCAAAAGTTAAAATACTCACTCTGTATACTACAAAGTGATCAGTAAATTTTGTAGTAGTGGATACTCGCTTGAACCTTGGCTCTGTCCTGATGTAACCCTGGTAAATGCAAGGATTTAAACTAGAATTATCCTGGTTTAGTCAACTTTATTTATTTTTTTGCAGCCCATCTGTTAAACAAGTCACCACTGACAAACTAATGGTGCAAATAGACAAAATAAAACAAAATGTTGTAACTTATTCTTCTATACAGACCATTTGTAAGTTAAAGAAACTGTAGATTTTGATTTTAAATTTCATAGACACTCCCTAACTTTGTCCCCAGATATGAGGTAGAGGTACACTATCGGTCAAAAGTTTTAGAACACCATACTTTTTAAACCTTTGGACTGAAAATTATTCAGTTTATTGTGTCATTGCACTCTGAAATAAAAGCATAGAACACATACGCAATTTGAGTTGAAAAAGAAATCATGGAATCAATTTATAGACCGAAACGTCTTCTAAACTTCTAACTCATCAAAGTAACAACCTTTGGCAGATATAACAGCCGAACACATTCATGGCATTCTTTCTACAACAGAAATCAAATATTCTTCTGAAAGTTCTTCCCAAGTATGTTGCTGTTTTCCCATAAATGTGTGGCACTTGAAGGTTACTTGGCTTTGGCTCTTCTGTCCAGTTCATCCCAAACCAGCTCGATGGGGTTTAAGTCTGGAGTCTGTGCTGGACACTCCATGTTTTCAAGCTTAACCATCTTGTTCTTTTTTCCTGAGGTAGTTTTGGCAAAGCTTGGACTTGTTTTTTGGGTCATTATTATTTTTATTTTATTTTTACTTCTGGCTCTTCAGAACCTACCTTTGTACCAACATTTCAAGTTCTTCATTGGACTTGCACGACTTGAACTGCAATAAATAACTGGAAAAATTTGGGTGTTCTAAAACTTTTGACCAGTAGTGTAGTTCAAATCAAATATAGCTTTTACGGATAACAATTCTAATGCTGATTTACAAAAACATTAAATGTGATGGCTAGGGGTGTGCAAAAATACTGAAATATTAATATATCGTATCATTTAATGTGATGATACAGTATCGATATCAGGGACTGCAGTATCAATATATTGCCAAGAGTATTTTATTTTTTTTTTTTTACTTTACTAAATTATTTTGGTACAGTGCTTCAGTTTGGTTGCTTGTTCAGAGGAAGGAAACTCATTTATGCAACACATTTGACATTTTCACTATTTTTGATGATTAATTGGGTGTGTTTCATGTTAACTTTGCGCAAGAAGTGGTTTAACAAAGACTTTTAGTATCACAGCCTTGATTTAGACATTATTTTTTATCGGACCATTTAGAATTGATTTCAAATATATCGTATCAAATCGAAAGTGCACTGTATCGTATCGTGACCTATGCATCGAGGTATGTATCATATCGGCAACTTCTTAATGATACCCAGCCCTAATGACGGCCAAGTTGTTTTTGATATTTTGCGTGTCAGGACAATTATCCATTATCCAGAAAGCAGAATAAGACTTACACGAGTTGCCAGTTCCAAATGCTGAAAGGTTTAATCCTGTTGATTTAAACCTAAAAAGACTCGCTCTGATCGGAATCCTCGCTACCTTAAACCCCAGCACTCACAGCCACAGTCATTAACCAGAGAGAAAAATTAGAAAAAACTTGTATTTGTCCTCTATTTGCAGGATTAGGCACTGGCAACTCAGGTTCAGTTGTAATATCTTTTCAAAACTGTGTATTTATTTTATATTTTGGGCATTTTAAAACAATATGACAACAGAGCATTAAGCAATAATAGGAATAAGAATAATGTAAACTCAAACATGCATGAATCACTCAACTTCAAGTCCATAAAACGATTATAATCCCTTGTTAAAAGCTTAAATATTGAGTTAGCACAATATCTCCTTTAAAGCTTTTTGTTATGCATGACTTAAGTCTTTGTTTTTCTATTATCATGCAAGAATAACCACTGAAGCAATCCATCTGGTTCAGAATAATAGTTATACAATTCAGTCCAGTGGTCTCAAGAATTGTATTGTATAGTCAAGCCAAAAATTGAAGCTATGTTTTTGTTCAACTTTCCAGAGGTTTTTAAAATTTCATCCACCCAGTGTCCATATAACTTATTTTTGTTGTGCAATACACTCAACTTCTCAAGGTTAATTATTTAAGACAACTGAGCTATTTTCCTATCTATGTTCTAAAGTTTCTTCATCAAAATACAAACATACATACCTATAGTTGTGTTTGTTGTGTTTTTCATTCACATGGTTAACACACAAACCCTGCATATTTTAATTCTGAGTTTTTCTTTCAAACAGAAAACATTGTTCCACCCTGTGATGTCATGTAGTAATTCAGGAAGCGCCTCATTGTGTTTTTAAACTGCACACATGTTCACTAAAATCATTTCAATAACTTCAGCCCCGGAAGTGTCAATTTCTATTAAACTAAACAAACACAAAGACAAAGACAAGGTATAAAAAATTGTTTAGATTGAATAAAGTAAAAAAAAAAAGCTCAAATGAGGATCTTGGGTAACTTAAATCAAACTGAATAGAACAAAACAAAGAAGAGGGCTGTTTAAATACATGGGGGTCAACTAAAACTGAACACAAGAGCGGGAATTACACTAACTAATTAACTAAAACTACTTATTTAATCAAAGTAACAAGAAGGCAAATAAGTAAAATACAAAAAATAATAAGTGATCATCAAATGACCTTAAACAAACTAGACAAACAAACTGAGTAAAACAAAATAAATAGTGCTTCCCTCCTTTGTTCGGTGTGGATGGTCCTTGCCAAGGGTCCTCTGTCCGGCCACTCAAACAACAACAAAAAGTATATAAGTATAGGTAAACAATTCAGACTTATATGAACTAAAATGTCTGCACCCAAATTAGAATATAAGTCTAAATAAAGGAATTCAATTAAACTATGTGTGTGCTGTAATTAACTTAATGTAAATGAAATGAAAACACGAGTGGTGGCAGAGGTATCCATCACATCCATCCACACGACAAAGTTTTTTGGTCTAAACGGTGAAGTTTGTATTCGTTTTGGCCTTTTGTCCACACAGTTGGCGTTTTGGGTCGGCGAAACAGTGTTTTTTGAGAACGGGTTCCAGAGTGGAGAAATCTGAGAACGCCGGCGTTGCGGTGTCGTGTGGACGAGCAAACCACAGCTTTTGGAAAACGGTGACGTCGCGACCCTGTCACAGCCCTCAAACTAGCCTCCGCGGACCGCAAGGGCGTTGCCAAAATATGACAAGTGGAGCTGCTCCTGTCGCCCAGCAACCGAGACACAGATGTAATTAAACTGTTTGATTTTGAGACCAAGTTATTCTAATAATTCTCATCCAAATCTTATGGCTAAAAACAAAAATTGTATGTTTAAATTCTGCAAAACATAACGACTATATTTCTGGGATACATCTAAAATCAGCTAAATTACCTTAAAGTTAAAAACATTGTGATGAGATATACATTATTAAATATTATTATCATTGTTAACAGCGCCACATACAGGCGTGGCATATGTATTACATCGTTTTCCCTCAGTGCTCCGTTATCATCTGGACATGAATATTTATTGATTCGAGAAGTGTGTGGACCGTAAAAAAAAAATAAAAAATTCAGGAGCGTTGTCATGTGGACGTTAACGTAAAAAGCAGCTGTTAACTTGAAAACTACTGCTTCATGACATCACAAGGTGGAGCAGAGCATTTTGAGGTTTGGAGATGTAGACAGATTAATAATGCAGGCTTACTGAAACATGTGCAAATGAAACAAAACAAAACAAAAAACGCAACTCCAGGTATATTTTTGAGGAGGTAACAACATTAGAACATGACTCAAAGCTCACATAAAACAACCTTGTGTAATACAGTACTTTTAATACATTCTTTCTCTTTGGAACACAGTCTTTGCAGTTCTTTGTATACTCCTAGTTGATAATATTGTATGTCTCTCCTTGTCTATTATGGCTGAGTCCCTGGGCATCCATAGACCAGACTGAATGTGAGAGTGTGATGAAGCAGTTGTTGGAGACTGGAGAGCCGCGTAATGAGGAGTGATGGATTTTTCCGGTAGCTCTGTGTTCACCACCTGCCACTCAGATCGGCACCTGCTTCCTCCTCTGCAGAGCGGTGCATGGGGCCAGCTGGCTCCCTCCACTAGAACTCTGCAAGAATCTAAACTGCAATAGCGGGACGTGAATAAGGCTAAATATACAGGCCGTATAGGGTAAACTGGGGGAATGGGACACGGCTAAGTGGGTCGTTTGCTTGCCGGAGCAGCCAGTCCATTCTAAGTTCGGTTTAAAAGTGGTATATTACGCCAAACTGATTCTTGTCTTGAGCTTTAAGCTTTGTTATAATGCTGTAATCTCATCACAAACACACCTGGAGTTGTGTTTTGTTGCATTCACTCATGTTTGAGTAACTTGTCTTATGTAAAGAATAACCCTATGTCCTGTCAATCATCATATCATTGTGGCACTGTTTTCCTGTGACCTCTTGCATAAAGCTGTGATTTTATATTTTATTACTTATCTTTCTATTTTATTGTTTACTGTACATTTACATTTATATAATTATGTCTCATCTGACTCTTGTCTTTTGCTCTTTTTTGCTACTTATTTAGAATTTATTATAACCATTTATATTTTCGCTCTTTGTTATTATATTATATTGTGACGTGTGAGCTACTGTGTCCAAATAATTTCCCTAGTGGATCAATAAAGTTTGTCTAAATCTAAGTCTGATGCTCTCTTCCACCTCCTGATGTCATGAAGTGGTAGTTTTCAAGTTGGTCACTGGTGAATCCCTGAAAGTTCAGATGATTGACAGGTGGAGGAGCCAATCAGGGACACTCCTGGTTTGTCTGTATCAAAACAAGTGCAGCTGCTTACGAGGGAAAAAAGGAGAAAATTTAGGGCTGAAAAACATTACATATTTCACAAGAATCAATAATAAACTCTGACATGAAAGAAATTTCATTTTGTTTTAAATCAATGAGCTCCATTGTTTCACATGCGTCACTGAAATAAACAAATCTGACTGCAAGTTTAGCTTGAGGCGCAAAGGGGGAGTGTGACCAGCCTGATATCATTCTGGACTTGCCAGCAACATGATTTGTCAATTAATTAGAAAAACACATGATGGCCAAGTTGTTTATGTTAGAATTTATTCTTTTAGTTCACCAATGATTCTCCAGTCAAAAAGCAGAATGAACTTGACACGAGTCGCCAGTTATAATTTTGAAATCCAGTTGGTTTAAACCTGAAATGCCTCTTTGTGAACTAAACGGTCACTAACTAAACCCCAGAACCTGCAGCCAGTCATTCAATTCTGAGTTTTCACATGAGCTATGGCCTGTCCATATACTCAGAATGAGACTTGTGTGTGTCCTCTAGGGATTTTAAAGCTCTGGCAAGTATGATTCAGCTGATAGTAGTTTTATTAACCCAGTAGGAACACAAGCCAACATGTTGTTTATGTCCCAATAAATTCACATTTCGCAAGGAAGGCAGTGCGCAGGATTTTTCTCTGTTGATGTATTTTGGGCTGCTTCCTCTCCTCCAACGCTCCCACTTTCAAGAAATAGATGTGCTCGTGTTCTCATTCATAAATACAAACATTTAAAAATACTCTTTCAACTTATTTATATACTTACTCCTATAAATATGTTCATCTTTATTTATCCCATCTTTATCCTATATCCTGTATCTTATATATCCATGTCATGAAGCTGTAGTTTTGAAGTTAACAGCGTGGAACAGATTGTTTTCTGTTTGAGAGATGAACTCAGTTTGTGAGTGAAACAAAACACAACTCCAGGTATGTTTGTGATGAGGAAACAACACTACAACATCGATCAGAAAACGGTACACGGCCCTTTAACCCGTAGCTCCTCAACTTTCTTTACTTTGCATCCAGTTTAATCTGATCTAGAATGTTCCTGATAATAATCCCTCCTCCCCCATACACCCAATAAGCCTCTCCCATTTGGCTTTGTTTAATTGAAACATTAATCACAGAGGGAGAAGCTGGAGCCGCTACAGCGCTCAATATGCACTGGCCATAAACGAGGACTCGTATGTTCCAGACCAGTGCGTAGGATTCCCATAGATATAAATGAGTTAGCTGCCTGAGGACAATCCTTTAGGTCTAATTTGATGAGAAGTGATTGGTACACGGGTGCACGGTTAGCATGGTAGTTGTTGTTATATTTAAGGTGACAGCAAAACTCAGCTCTGGGCCCAGAAAGTTGTGAAAAGCACTTGTAAACTCATTGAGGTGAATAATTAGGACGCTCCAAATGCATAAGGTAAGTGAGGAATAACTCTGGAGCGCTGCAAAGAGTTTAAAATGAACCACAGTGAATGAACTAAGAAAATATATCTACTTTACCTGCATAAACCTTCATCCAAACTGCAACTTTACAGCCCAAAATACTGTATTAAAGGTTGTATGGAGGATTTTTTTTTTGTTTCAAATTATCAATGAAAGTTTAAAATACCATTACAGAGACGCAGCAGCCTTGTAATTACGATGACCAAAAAAAAAAAAGAATGAAAATTTATCAACTGTGGACGTGTTGAGGCCAGATAAACATCAGCCAATAGAAAACGAGGCTGCCTCTTTACCTATTGGCTGTCAGGTCATCAATCAAACTCCCTACGTTTCTAGTGTAATTGACTCGTCGGGATGCAGGGATCACGTGGTTTATGCAGCGGTTCTTAGAGGCTTTTTCAAACTGTCACTTCCTCACAAAGTTTGTTGCGATGGCGGACGAGAATCCACGACCAGTTCGCCGCAAAAGAAAGTCGGTTCTTGAGGTCGCTGAAAGAAGAAGAGAAGGGGAAAAGGAGCGAAGACAAACTGAGGTGATTCTTGGAGATTCCTTCCAGCGATTGCGCGAGTGAAGCGGACGAAGGGTCTAAAAACTCGCATGCACAACATCTGTAAAAGAACTGTCGCTGTATTTCTCTTCCCTTAAAAAAATCCTCTATACAACCTTTAATACATGTATAAAATAAGAAGTACAACGTTAATCTCAAAGTGGACTTACTAAATAAAATGTTATACTTTTAAACATCAGAAAATGATAATATCAGCTGTATAAACTACATCACTCTTAAAAATAACCATTACACAAAATATATTACATTTTCAAGAATACAAATGTCCAGTAGTAAGAGTAACAGTTGCAGTAATAATCAAAGAAAAGGAAAATGAGTCTTATCCTTTGTGAATTATGAAATTAACCACTATTTTAATTAATCATAGGCCTCTACGATTAATTAAACTGCAGTTAGTTTTCTTTTTATCTTTGAATTTTAATGGAGTCACATTGCACTGCTGCTTTTGAAGAAATCTTTTTTGTAACAGTAAAAAAAAAGATGCAAATTGAATAGTTTATGAGTTTAACCTTTTATACCATATTCAACTTTAATAGAAAACATGTCTTGGAAAAAATAAACTCAAAGCCTCGTGAATACATAAGGCTGTTGTCGTTCTACCTGTGCATTTCTTTTACCTGGGAGAAGGTGAGGGCGTGGTGCCACCAGCTGGAGCAGAGCGGCAGTGCACCTTTCACCTGTACAAACCACGCAGGTAAGTCAGTGAGTAGTACTGTATATTGATACTCTGCATCTACGTCGTCAACATTCTCTGGAGGGTTGAAGCTAACTCAAAGCACTGCTCTGTCTGAAGCTCTGTTACTCAAGTCAGACTTTAATCTGAGCTTTATTTGAACAGAATCAAACCAGAAAGAGCTGACATACCTGGAACTACAACAGGTGAGGGGATTTGTGCTATTAAACTAGTCTCTCACATATAAAATTGTAACAGCCTGGATAGCAACTTCAGAAGTCAAAGAGGAACAGTCGAGCTGAGCTGATTTTAGTGCAGACCCAAAGTGCATTTATTTCCACAACCAAGAAGAAAATCGAAAAAATATTTATAAAAATTACAAAAGTTAAAAACAGGCATGGCTGTAACCTGCGCTCACACACAGCACCTTCCTCTAGACCACAGGTGTCAAACATACGGTCCGGGGGCCAGATCCGGCCCTCCAAGACCTTTAATCTGGCTCTTGGCTGATTTTCTTACTAAAATATTTTAATGATATTTTCTATTAAAATCTTGTTAATTTTCTGTGGTGTTTATCACAGCAGCGTCTCCAGTGTCTCTGTACGTGGCCCCTCCCACCAGAGCAGCACAAATGAAGACTTGTCTCTTTCCAAACGCTCTTAAAGGACGATCGTTTTGACTGTTGACCGTGACACACTCATCAGAAAAATGTCAAAAATGAGAAAAGTGGAGCCGAGTGCAGAATTTTCCAAGAAAAATGGACTTATTCCAATTTACATACAAGTTCATGTTAAAACATTGGGTTGATATTGCATTTTTCTTAAAGTTTCAGATTGTTCATAATATTATAATATTTTGTAAAAGAAAGAGTTCATCAATTTAAAAAGATTTCTGTAATAGATTTGTGTTTCTCTGCACAAATATTTGAACTTATTGTTATTTTTGGGGTTTATATGACATGAGTTTTCTGATCCGTCCCCTTTGGGATCAAAATAGGTTTGATATTTCCCCTGGACCAAAATGAGTTTGACACCCCTGCTCTAAACAAAGGTGAGGCTGGCTCCTTTTATAGGCCACCTCCTCTAATTGGGTGAGTTCATCTCAAAGTGCAGGTAATTACAGGTCATTTCAATTCAATATTTAAAATGTTAGCTATCAAAAACAGTGCTCCAAATATGCAATTACATCAAAATACAAAAATATATCTCTTTATTAATTTAGCAGTATTTCATTATCAATTTAAAAATACTAAATAGAAAAGTTAAAATATCTGTGCACCCCCATCTTATCAAAATGGTTGACTGCCCCGGAACCTTCTTAAGGTTAGCCAGAACTCCTGAGGCAGACAACACAAGGGTTAGGGTTTGAGGGTAAGTACAATTACTTTCAATCAATAAATGCATTCTGAATTTTGGACAAGAGCCCTGCACGCGACGCAAAACAGTGCGGTGCGTGACTGCATAACGCAGGAGCGGGCAGGTGGGATGATAAACTGCAGTCCTGCAAACTAAATATGAGTGTAAAGTAAAATATACAAATGATGAATGTAAGCATATATACATAATTTGTGCTGGATATTTTATTTGGCATTAATAAAAACATTTTAAGCAGCAGACCTCTATTTTGGACTTCTGGTCATTGTGCAATGCATACTGGGAAGGATCCTCCAAAAAAGTGAGCATCAAATCGCCATGTTGCTTTTTTGGCCCTCCACATACAAAATGTTCGCTGCAGACACGGGATGATTTAGGCAGCCAAAGGTTTCCTTTTAGGTCCTTCCTTGGATCAATACTGCCCATCACCTTCGCCTTTCACTATTTTTCAATTCCATTGGGAAGGGAAACAGTTGGAATGGAGGTTTGCAGTCACACAGATTTCATTCCCTTTTGCGGTTATGGAGTTCGCAAACTTCCTAAGCCCATTTCTCGAGCTGTTTTCCGCTGTTAGGGCATCCAACAACCACACAATTACAATGTCCGAATCCCAAAACTAAAATATGACGATATCAGAACCAGAAACAAAAGCGATATGTTTCAAAAGACTTGAAACGATCGGCTTTGTCAATAGACACATCCCACTGGGAAAACAAACATGGCAGTTTGATGCTCACTTTTTAGGAGAATCCTTCCCAGTATGCAATGGGCGATGACTGGAAGTCCAAAATTCAGAAATACTTAAATTAAATGCACTTATTTCACTTACTTATTTCATTTTCTTTACAGGACATTTTACTGCAAAACCACTTCAATCAATTATCAGTAAACATCTTAAAACTTTGCATTTGGGTAACACTTTATAATAACTACACCTTATTTAGCCTGAACAAAGACTTAATTAATAATGATTCACGCTTAGTAACTACTTAATTACTACCTGAATTAGCACTTAACTTACACTTAATTCACCTGTAGTTACTCATATGTATTTCTTACTTAATTACTCATGCACTAACCATTAAGTACAAATATGAGCATTTATTAATGATTAGTAAGCCATGAGAGAATGATTTACTAGGAATGCATTATTGTTTCTCTGGAATTTGACCAACCTTAACAAATGCTTAATAAAGCATAATTAGCCTTCACTTTAGAAAAGCTCTCAGAAAGACTTAACTAACAGATAACAGCTGCCTGAATGATCATTGCATTGTATTATTAGTAAATCATTCTCTCATAGCTTATTAATCATTAATAAATGCTCAAATGTGAACTTAAATATGCATTTGTAAACATGCAAATGGTTAGTTCATGAGTAATTAAGAAGTATTGAGTAACTATTTACAGCACAGGCGAATTAAGTTAAGTGCTAATTCAGGTAGTAATTAAGTAGTTACTAAGCGTGAATCATTATTAATTAAGTCTTTGTTCATGCTTTATTAAGGCTAAATAAGCCTTAATAACTAACTACATCACAAAAATTATAGTCAAAAGATCTCTAGCATTAACCAACAGTTTTTCAGTCAGCCACTCTCACCTTTTTTGTTGAAAGTCAAACACCTGAACAGGACCATAAACGCTCGTATTAATCACAAACTCAAGGAAATGTTTGATTGTGTTTATGTTGCATCACCATAGTAACTGCTGAACATTCCACCAGTACAGAAAGGATGTCACTGCAAAGTATCAGTAGATTAGAATATAGTATGTAGTATGTATATAGGAAATCCAACTGTTACCATATAACTAATATTTTGACATTATTCAAATTTATAAAAATGGTGGAAGCAATTACGTAACAGCAATCCATGGTTTTATAAAATATTGTGTAACTTGTGCAAACATGTTTTAGTCTGCACCATTCTACCTCCATTTATTGCATTATTAAAAATTTTTGCACACACTCTGACACTCTGATATATATTTTTTTACTTTCGCCGAGCTAAAAGGGCTTATATCTAACCCAGAACCAACCTCTTATGTAAGTTTTCAGCCATTTATCCACCGACTTAATACAGGCTCAGAGCGAGTGACATCAAAGTACAGTGGCATGGTACTGCATTGTCTGGATACTGCTTTCTCATGACTAGGAGCTTAGGTACAATTTCTGAGGAAGAAACTTAAAGAGGACATGTTGTTTTTACTATTAAACTGTAAAATATGTAGATTATTACTTCAAATATAAACACTTTGTGATTGTGCACTATATAAATAAAGTTAACTTACTTACTCTTTCAATTGCGCGTTTTTATTTTTGGAAAAGGCTTTGTGACATTTTCTAAACACTCCTTGTACGCACCAGGAGTCTGTTTTTTTTTTTTTACTTACAAGTAAATACAGGACAAGTGGGCAGAGATAGGGGGTAAGTGAAAACAGACATTTTCTGAGCACCCAAGCCTCGAAAACAGAACAATACAAGATTACTCAAACATGCGTAAATCAATCAAACTGCAACTTTGAGTGAGCTGATGACAAAAACAGATTATAACATTTAAAAAGTCTTAAAAGTTGATCTCACACTACATCCCCTTTAACAATGGCCCCAGTTTAAGACATCGGCTTCTCTAGATGACATAAGAATCTGTACAGGAAAGAGCTGACAGAGAAGCAGGAAGGACACTGCCCCCGTGGTTCCTCTTAAATCTCGCTCTCTTTCATTCATCGTGTCATGTGACCTCGTTTCCTTTAAGCAAGAGCTCTAAATATAACCTCACGGATGACCAGCTTCAAGTGAGTGATATTAAAACACACTCATGATTAGACGAGGGATTAGAGGTAGTGGTTTCAAAGGCATTGTTATATGTCGAAACAATATAAAATTCATAAGATAACAGTGGAGTTGTGTATTCACTAACTTTGTGTCTACACTGTAAACCTAAATAAATTACCTAAACTCAAAAAAAAAATGTTGATTACCTTAATTATTTTAAGTTCATGAACTTAAAAGTCACAATCCTACAGAACTTTAAAGGTTGGATGTTTCCTACTTGTATGTTTTGATAACAGCTGAATTAAAAGTGCTCATTTAGCTCAACTCAAATATTTGCAGTAAATATGACATCAAAAATTTTTCATTTATTTTCATTTATTATTATTTCATTCATTTATTATAACTTAAATCTAGGACTTTTCAAACCACTGGAATAAGTTTGCTTATTTGGTCAAGCGCTTTGAAATTGTATTGCATTTTAGCATGTACTATATAAATTTAGTTTACTTTTAAATCATCCCTATTTGAAACAATAGAAATAACAGGACATCATTCTCAGTGTTTAATTACTTCAATCTACTAAGTACTCAAAAAGAAGAACATGTTACAGCAACTTGACATAATTAAGTTAATAGGACTTTTTCTAAAATGTGGACTATACACAACTTAATCTATTTAATTACTTTGAACATTCAGGTTTACAGTGTAAGGAGTTAATATATAAATAAAGAATAGTTTTGGCATGTTAAGGAACACATTTCATTTTGCCATGTGTTTCTCTCCCATGTGTTTGAATGAAAAATAAAGAACCTTGAACCTTGATATTACCATATTTTTCGGATTATAATTCGCACAAAATCCTTTAATTTTCTCAAAAATCGATGGATGTGCCTTATGTATTAATTCTGGTTGTGCTTTCTGACCTCGAACCGATTTTATGTGATACATGGCGCTCAAAAATCTGTCAAGATGTTTTAGTATGACTTTAGTAAAATACGAAGCTGCACCTCTTGATTGATTGTCAGAGCATTATGACTACCGTAGTCAAGAGTCTTGCAGAGTAAGTTGTGTCTTTTAGTCGGACAGAAGCTGACCTCATCAGAGCACAAGGAGCGACCTGCTTTTTCAGAGCTTATAGTTTATGCAAATTAGCCATGTGGTTTTAAGTTTTGTTTCTGTGAAATGTAAACAAATGTGCGCAAAGCTGCATTATACACATTATTACACAAGGTATATTTGAGTCGTCCTCATAGGAAATTAAAAAAAAACTTAAATTATCAACCCACATTCATATTCATAATACACATTCACAAGACAGGGAGGCAATACAGGGCGAGTTACACCACGATCTGCCAATGGATCGAGGACGCCTGGGCTAAGGGATCAGTCTCAAGTGTCGTCCATTTGTTTCACATAATGCGCCTTCACTTTATGAATAAAAATAGACGAGAGAATTCAGCATTATTGATATTGTGTCTTATAATCCGGTGCGCCTTATAGTCCGAAAAATACAATACTTGCATCATGTAAGAAATATGCCCCATCCTTCCGTGCTGCCTGCGGCCATGATCTTGAACTAGACTCTTAGGATGTTGGCCTGTTTATTCACTAACTGAGCCTATAAAGTAAATACATGAAGCGTGAAGTGCTGGCATGTTAAAGCAGGCCTATTATGCAAATTTAATTTTCAGAGCTTTCGGCCATGTTATGGTTGTTTCCTCTCACCATTTTCTCACCCAGAGTTGTATTTGAAGTGATTTGTGCATGTTTTGAGCAATCTTTAATCACTTAGTTTCAAGAAACCATTTTGCTGATCTGATCTGAGTGCTGATTTTCACCGCCATCAGTATGCGGTCACTCTCTACGTACTGAATTCTCCTATTTTAGTTTCTTAATCAGTGATACGTGAACGATTTTGTGTCGTGTAGTCATTTTTGTCCAAATAAGTCTTTGTTGTGATGACGTTTACAGCGATGTGTGCTCCCATTGGGCACTGCAGTGGAGATCAGTGGACTTGTTTCTTTTATTAAGACGTTTTAGATGAATATTGTGATTTAGAATGTGAAAATTGTAACATAATGATCCACTTCTTTCACAAATTATAGCTCTGTAGCAGACACAAGCACAATAGTCTTTTTTTAAGAATAACTTCAGACATATCTTGAAAAAGGAGTAATTAGTTGTATTATTCTGTTATGGGGAATAAAGACACGATACGCAAATTTAATAAATAAGTTTGGACGATTGTTATTCACATCTCCAAGTCACACAATGTTAAAGAATCCATTTTCACAAGTAGCTTTTGGGTTAGTACATTCTGTTACACCGTAGCCAGACTGGGGCCATTTATTTTTATTCAAATAAGGATAAGTTACAAAACAGTTCTTCAGCAAAGCAAATAACTTGACTGTTCCACTGTGAATTCAAACAGCTTCTCGACTTTCTGATGCAGTTTGAAGGTGTTTGGGAGGTCAAGGGAAAATGGTGCTAGTTATTCTGTTCATGATGAGGCAGACATCACAGAGGCTTTGTGCTCCTCACACTTGGATCTGTGCTGTGTTCACGGATTCAAAGAGACTCCGGGCTGGATCTGTTCTGCTTGTGCTTTTCATCGTAATGTGTAAAGAGACTTAAAGGGGCACCGTGTAACTTTTCTTGCGCTGCCACCTGCTTGTTGACAAAGAAATGTTTTTGCTTTGCCTGTAATGTCCCACAGTATGGCATTAAAGGTCATACAGAGCCTTTAGAGCTTTGGAGATGTAGACAGACTAATAATGAAGGATTACTCAAACATGAAAGAAACAAAACACAACTCAAAGTGTGTTTTTGAGGAAGTAGGAGCATTACAACATGACTAAGAATCCATTTTGCGTAATAGAAGACCTTACATATCTTGCATTCATTTGCCTATATGTGTTTTGATAGACATGTTTAATGCCAGATTGTGGAACCTTCATAGTCAGATTGATTAAGAAGGTTTCATTTCTCTCCAGCAACTAGGTGAGGAATCGGAATACACTAGATGATTTACAAGAACCCCGGAAGTTGTAGACCGCGCACCGGCCAATCATCGAAGAGCTGTGAAGCCATGACTGGGTCCCTTTTGTGGTACCACACAACAGTAAACAAATCGGTCGAGATGGATGTAGACGAAGCCATACATTCTGTGTTGGTAACGATTTCCGAGATCGAGGATTTAAAGCCGGAACAAAGAGAATGTTTGGTGAATTTTATCAAGGGCAAAGACGTTATTGCCCTTCTTCCTACGGGATTTGGTGCATTACACTCGTCATGACCAAATAGCAGCGATTGGTTAAATAAAAAAGTACCTGCCTACCGTCGAGCAAAAGAATCCTAATGCTGCGAGGTCAGTCAGTTCCCACGAAGTGAAACCGGCTGATGAATCAGGCTAAAGTCGTGGGCCAACTAAATATTTATTGAAAAATTTCATCAACGTCTGCAAGTTTTCGGCTGATGAATCAGGCTAGAACCTTCAAGGCAACGCAATAACATCTCCATGGAAACAGAAACATTACATAAATCACACAGTGGTAAAAGTGGCTGGTAACATCATGGGGTGTACACTCTGACTGCCCCACAGACCATCTCTGAACAGTCTGTTGTGAGACAGGCTCTGAAGATCATCAAAGATTCTTCTCATGTTTTCAACACAGTATGAGTCCTGCAGTCTGGGAGGAGATACAGGGTTCCTTTATGTCAAAATAACAGGTATAAAAACTTGTTCATAACCCAGTACATAAAATGTATTGACAACTTGGACTGATTGTACAGATATGTGGAGTCTGAGTGATTGTATATTGTCACGTTTGTCTACATGTTTTTCTTTTGTCTTTTGTTATGTCATGATAATGCCACCGATCTCTGCTCCGAGACAAATTTCTCCACGAGCAGACGAAAATAAACAAAACCTGAATCCAAACCTGAATACTGAAGAGTGCGTCTTTAAAGCTACCATCCTCATGATTATTTGAGTTTTTTTTCACCAGTAGATGGCAGATGTGAAACCTGTTCCCCCCTCACCTCACCTGACCTTTGTTCAGACTCACCTGTGCTCTGCGGTCTTCTTCTATCAGACCAAAGCTGACACACTTTCAGACAGAAGTAACGTAACCAGCATCTAGTGGTGATATGTGAGAATACAACACGGGCGGGAGAGTCAGTGTAATTACAGATGGTAGATTTAACATCAAGATAAACACAAGGTTTTACTATAGTGTTTCCGTTTGAATATTGTTTTTATATGGTTTAAATCAAACTTCCTGGCATGCTGTCTGTTGTATTAGTGTCTATCATGTTTGGTCAGCACTGACAGTACAGATGAGTCTGGTGTGAGGAAGTGCATACCACAGCATAGAGGGTGATTCAGCAAGCTTCTATAACATCCGCTCTGTCACGCTGTCACAGCAACACTGATTCATAGGTCAGCCGACTTCATTTAAAGCACAGCCTCTCTCCTGACATTAGCCTGATGTCACATGTCTAAAGTAAAATGTGCACCAGACACGTATTTTTGGAGATGTTATTTAAAAGGCCCATATTACACCATTTTCTCATCTATGTTGTAATGTTGTTTCCTCATTACAAACATACCTGGAGATGTTTGTTTCATTCACATATCTTTAACACACAAACTCTGCCTATTTAGGCTATTCTCTCAAACAGAAAACACTCTGTTCCACCTTGTGATGTCATGTGACAATACAGGAAGTGCTTCACTGTGTTTTTAAAATCCATACAATTCCATACAACTCCATAGTTTCAAAAGAATCATTTGGATAATTTCACCATGTAGCTGATAACTTGAAGCTACTACTTCATGACATCACAAGGTGGAACAGAGCATTTTGAGCTTTGGAGATGCAGACAGACAAGGATTACTCAAACCTGTGTGAGTTAAACAAAACAACTCCTGGTATGCTGCTGATGAGGTAACAGCACATGGATTTATAATAAAAACTGGATAAGATGTTCCCCCTCTGTCCCAGTTCGAGACAGACTAGTGGCTGGTCGAGGTACTGCATCTCCTGGGAGCTTAGGGGCCAGAAAGAATTCTCTCACAGTGCATTTTTTGGGAATTCAAACTGCCCGTGTTTGGCTGACAGGACATTGACAACTTTCACAAAGGTCGGATTTTGTAGGGATTTGTTTGTTTTCACAACATAAACTTTTTAAAATGTTTAAATCCTCAAAGCGCCTAAAAGTTAGCTTTGTTAGACTCTCTGACGTTCTGAACTCACTCTAGCTGTACTCTGATAGGTCCAAATGCTCCATGCTGTGCATGTTACAGGCGTCACATGGGTGGGAGGAGCTTGCATCTATTAAGGAAGTAAATGCGGAAGAGAACTTTTTTTTTGGACTCATGCGCCATTGAGCACAGGCCATTGTAAACAATACAGCACCATCTTAGATTCATCTTCCAGATTTTACTAGAGTTCTATGTATCAGCATCATAACATGGTTAAAAACTCACAAGAATCCATTTTGTATAATATAGGACCTTAAAATTGGATCCACTCATGCGTACACAGTGCAGCATCACAGCTGAGAAAACCATAAAAACAGCATAGGAAAATGTAAACATTGGCACAGCACTCACCTGTTTAATGAGATGGAAATGAGTGCTTGATGATAGCCTGCATTGATCTAGATTCTAATTGAACTAAACATGTAAGGTAAGCCAATTCCTTACATTAAAACTTGGGTTAGGGCTGTGTTAATGATGTGTTAAATTGTTTTGAACTCAATAAATGAAGATGAATTGACTTCTGACCCCAAACAAAATATAAGACTGAAAAACACTATAATATAATCAACACTAATATATACATGGCAAGGCAAGTTTATTTGTATAGCACAATTCGTACACGAAGTAATTCAAAGTGCTTTACAAAATAAGAAATACATTAAAATTAAAATAAA
Source organism: Boleophthalmus pectinirostris (assembly GCF_026225935.1). Taxonomy (NCBI): domain Eukaryota; kingdom Metazoa; phylum Chordata; class Actinopteri; order Gobiiformes; family Gobiidae; genus Boleophthalmus; species Boleophthalmus pectinirostris. The sequence goes on from NW_026571095.1 coordinate 10,028,620, forward strand.
ATCTAAAAAGAGAGAGAAGAGAGAAGAGTGCGGAATGAAAAACTTTCAGTCATATGCACAGTTAAACAGAACAGTTTTGAGCCTGGATTTAAACAGCATCAAAGAAGAGTCTGTCTCACATGTTCAGACTGTTCCAGGTTTTAACTGTATGAACCTGAAATGCTGACTCCTCTTGTTTAGTCCTGACTCTGGGCACCAGCAGGATGCATTTCTTATTTTAGCTGTTTGTTACACTGATTCATGTATACTTCCTGTGAACGGGCTTGCATCTCCACAAACCTGACTCTTATTTGCCCTGGAGGAGGAGCTTTCCAAGGAAATGTTGCTCCCTTGGCTGTAATCTTTCACTGTCTGGCATAAACAGTGTCTTTTTAAATGGGGAAGTTTCAAAGTATTTTGTAGTTTTAACTTAACTATTTCCATGGAAAGTCCCTTTAAAGGCACATTGTGTAACTTTTCTGGTGGAGGGTCTGTCAAATACTTTTCTCTTTTTCTCCATGGAGATGTTATTGTTTTATCTGGAATGTTTCACAGTATGGTATTAAACCTTTCTATCACCATGGAGTCTAAACCAGACCAAGTTACAGGTCAGATCTGTGGAGAGGCGACCCTGCTCCCATTCAGAATGCCTGTTAGAAAACTACCTGTAATTGAATAAATGTAAATCTGTTTATTTATTTAATGTTTTTATTGGTACGGATGTGAAAATGTGTCTATATTTATTCATTTTTTACTGCTGCTAGGTTTGTTATATTTTGTAAAATGACAATAAATCAAATCTAATCTAAGTAGAGCTGTTTAGTTAGAGTATTCCAGGTAGTGCAATGACATATCCATAGAAACAAGCAGGTGATGGACCCTCAAACAAAAAGTTACACAGTGCTCCTTTAAGTAAACTAGTAAACTTGGTGAGTCTGCCAATCCAGGTTTGTTTGTATTTTCACACTCTTAAAAAAAAGCCCGAAAACTTGACTGTGGGTTGTACTTAACAGAAGTGATGGGCTTAGTTCCATATGTGTGTCTGTGTCCAATCTCCATGTGACCGCTGTAAGTCTCCTGTAAGCCCCCTGCTGATACAGAGGCACTACTTCAGCTGGAACTGCTCTGTCCTCTAATGTGAGTATTAAAGGCAGTCCTCAGCTTTAACTGGGCTCAGGCTCTGGGCTATAACCAGGGCCTGCTGTAGCTGTAAGGCGAAGTAGACAAGGAGCCCCACTAGTCATAGGGGGCCCCAAGAAAAAAAAGAAATGTCAGTCTAGGTTTATTTGAGAGCTGTTGTTGTGTAGCATGTCTGTGCTTGTATGGCTGAGTGGGCGATGCTTGAGTGTGTGTGTGCGTGTGCTTGTTTGTGCATGTGTGTAATGACTAAAAACGTAAAAAAAAAAAGTAAAAACAAAATATGAGAACTGTTGTATTCACATTCTCAAGCTCTTAAGTGTTGTAGTCAAGATTGCACTAATCAAGACCAAGACCAGTCCAAGACCACAGGGTCCCAAGATCTGGACAACACCAAGACCTCTGAGGGTCAAGACCAAAACAAGACCAAGACTTTTAAAGATCGAGACCGAGACAAGACCGAGACCATGGCCCATCGAGACCAAATCAAGACCATCTTTGTCATTTCCTACATTTATTTGTATTTTACAGTCATTTTGGCACATATATATCAATGTTTTTATGAATCTATCTGTATTGTATCTGATAAATGTTTTTTTAGGCTTAAAATAGGCCAAACAAACTGTACTGCACCTAAACACTCTGAACCAATTTTTTGGACCCTCACCCACAGTTTGAGAACTCCTTCTTTAATTCCATTTCCACTTGCACTTTATGGAAAACAACTTCAAAGTTAATCAAGTGTTTTTTTTTTCAAGTTCATAACATTTACAGTTATTTATTTTACTGGTTTTGCAGTGATATATCACAGCCTCTGCACATTTACCCACCGTAATGGAATATGATCTCACTTGTCGAGTGTCAGACATCGAGTCAGAGACATGACCGAGACCAAGCGCCATCAACACGAGACAAGACCGAGTCCAAATGTGCTCGAGCCCCAGACGAGACCAAGACCGTAAAAAAGCGATCTTGAGGCCGGACTTGAAACCAAGACCGGTTTTGAGTACCACAACACTAAAACTAACACATTCTAAGATCATTCTTTTACATTTCCTGCATTGTACAGTGCAATAATGATCCAAAACTACTTAACAACTGAAATGTGTGAAATGACTTCCTGTTCAAAACTGTAGATTTTTTAACACTTTTATTTAATGGAAAATTCTGTTGTAATCTTTTAATCACTATGGTAACAGCCCTAATTTTTGACGATTCTGAAACCCATGGATAACAGGTAGCTGAAACCAATGTATCAAACTCCAACTCTGTGTTAGATAGATAAAAGCTGTCTAAAACCTAAATAAAAATGATTTTGCATAATATAACTTTTTTTTCCCGTGTGAATCTAAACTGGGGCTCCAGACACAGTATTTTGCACAGCTCCCTTGAAGTTTGAAGTCTGTTGAAAAGCCTGCTGGAGGAGAGCTCTGACGCTAGAGAAGTGACTAAGAAATAGCCAGTGTAATTATTCAGAATCTCATCATTCATTATGGTTCTAATTATTGGCTCTTCAAATGTGGAGCCAGGACTGTACTCAGGGCAGGCTCCTTATGAAGATTGTCCATTTGTTTGAGTACAAGCGTCTGCTGTATCAGGCTGGTGTGGGCAAACACAGAATCACTCAAAAACTCAGGATATCTAATGTATCTGCAGGACAAAATGAAAAATTATGATTATATTCAAACGCTATAACCTTACTGCCATATTTTTACATTAAAGGTCCCATATTATGCAATTTTCTGATCTATGATATAATGATATTTCCTCTTCACAAACAGACCTGGAGTTGTTTTTTTGTTTTTTTCCATTCACATGTTTAACACACAATCCTGCAGATGTAGTTCTTCCCTCAAACAGAAAACACACTGTTCCACCTTGTGATGTCATGTGGTAATACAGGAATTGCTCTACAGTGTTTTTTAAACTCCATTTCCCTTTATTAGAGTCATTTGAATAATTTCAGTCCTGGAATTGGCTATCTCTACTGAACTAAAGGGAAAAGGAGCCCTTAACTTCAAAATGACTGCTTTTACTACTTGACATCACAAAGTGGAACAGAACATTTTGAGGTTTGGAGATGTACACAGACTAATAATAATTAAAGGTTACACAAATGTGTGAAAGAAACAAAACACAACTCCAGGTCTGTTTTTGATGAGGTAACAACATTAGAGTCAATTGTGAGTAATATAGGACCTTTAACTGTTATAACTTTGGAAAAACAGTGCAAAGTTGAAAACACTGTTTATAAAAAGCTGTTAACTTTCATTTTGTCTAAGTTTGATCATCGTCGTGACATTTAAAATCTGTGATTGACAAAGAACTAGAAGGAGGAACAAATCAACAACAACATCAACAGATTTCCTGTCACCAGGCGACATATGGCTGTGCTGATTGGAGCAGACTTCTTTCCAAAATGTCTAAGTTTGAACACAGCCTCTAAAACAGTCTGGTAAGAGTGTGGCAAAATATTAATAAGTTTATTTTCATAAACTGTAGAGAAATACAGAAATACAGTGGCAAATATGTATTTGTTCCTTATAAAACAGACAGAATAGTGCTTTCAGTTAGCTTCACACCACCAGGGCTAACAGTCTAATACAATGTTTCCCTAATTTTTTTTCTGGTGACCCATATTTTACCAGTCACAAATCTTTGCGACCCAAGTCCTTAGACATTATTCATAAATCACAAAATAAATTTGTGACCATTATTGAACATTAATGAGAATATTTTATTGTTGATGGATTAAAAGGATTATAATTATTAAGCAAAACAACAGATGACACTTGAGACTTTTTTATTTCCTACGTGTAGGACTCAAATATACATTGAGTAATAATGTGTTTAATGCAGCTTTGCACACATATGCTTGCATTTTACAGAAATGAAACTTAAAACCACGTGGCTCATTTGCATAAACTATGAGCGATTTAAAAAAACTGCACGTTCCTTGTGTGCTGATGTGATCAGCTCCTGTCAGACTAAAGAACACGACTCAGTAGAATATGTGTGAAAATCGGTTCGAGGTCAGTAAGCAAACCAGAATTCATACATAAGGCGCACTGTGGATTTTTCAGAAAATTAAGGGATTTTAAATGCTCCTTATAGTCCGAAAAAAACAGTACTCAAGTTTTGAACAAGGAAAAACAGTAATCAAAGTCAACAGAAAATTGGATAGGCAAGGTGGTGCTGTATGTGTATGTATATGTCAGACCTACATGCAGATCATGATAAGGCGCCCCCAAAAAAATCTCTTGCGACCCACCTCAGGGTCATGAGCCAGTCTTTGGGAAACAATGGTCTAATAGCACTAATAGTCTATAGCCTAATAGTTACATATTGTGAGCCACATGTTGAGTATCAGAGGGACCATGTGTTTGACATTGCTGGGTTTCAGATGATCTCACAACATTTTATAGCCTAATAACATTTAATACTGATATGGGACAGATAAAATGTATATTGTTAAAATTCATATTTGTGTTGTAATGCAGTGAGTTCTGGGGTCTACTCAATAGTAGAAATGATCAGGTTCAACATTTCTGAATTTGGTACATTGGAATTAACAGGGAAAATTGACTCTTACAACCTATGTGGGAGTACAACATCATCATATTCTATAAATTGAGAGTTTAAAGGGCTATTTTAAAACAGTTTCAAAGTTAGAAATAATACACGCCTTAAACCAGTGAGTAAAAAGAACCAGTATTATCAGTATCATATTAGAGCTTGATACAAGGAGCCCGTTTGGTGGTGTTTTGGCAAAGTGTATAAGGCAGATGTGTTGAAACAGCTGCTGATGGATGCTCCCACACTGCACACAGGTTTCCTCACATGATGTATGGGTGTGGTATTTGCCAGTGACGAAGCGTGCTGAGAACTCATAATCCCAGTCTGTTAGTTTGAATATGGAGAATGAGAAATGCACCAGACCTTTTCAGCATAAAATAATCACTCATCTTTTGATATTAATTTCGGGTCAGTGTGAAGACACCAATTTATGAGCTCACAAAGAAGAGACGGGCTGAGAGAAGATTTCAGACACTACAAACACAGGATGGACCGCAGTTAATCAAATGTGGGTGAGCTTCATAATGAGCTAGTTTTAAACAAAAGAAAATACTGAACTAATACTATTTATATCTATATCTCTACAGCCAGGTAGACTAGACTATAAAGGGACAGAGGAGCTCACTCTCCAACAAGCTCCTACAGCTCCTACCATACTCCTTACAACTGTACAACAACTCACCCTTATGTAACAGATAATACTCCTTACAACTGTACAACAACTCACCCTTATGTAACAGATAATACTCCTTACAACTGTACAACAACTCACCCTTATGTAACAGATAATACTCCTTACAACTGTACAACAACTCACCCTTATGTAACAGATAATACTCCCTACAACTGTACAATAACTCACCCTTATGTAACAGATAATACTCCCTACAACTGTACAATAACTCACCCTTATGTAACAGATAATACTCCCTACAACTGTACAATAACTCACCCTTATGTAACAGATAATACTCCCTACAACTGTACAATAACTCACCCTTATGTAACAGATAAGCCTATGTCCTGTCATCATGTCATCTTTGCACTGTTTTTCCTTCTGATGTCATATATAGCTGAGATATATTTTTATTACTTTATTTCTATACTTTATTACACTTTTACTTCGCTGTATGCATTTATATAATTACGTCTTATTTGACACCAGTCTCTTGCTATTTTTATTACTTATTTTTTTAGAATTTATTATTACTATTTCCATCCATCCATTTTCTTCAGCTTATTTGAGGCCGGGTCGTGGGGGCAGCAGTCTAAGCAGGGACTCCCAGATTTCCTTCTCCCTGGACATTTCCTAGAGCTCCTCTGGGGGGACCCCGAGGTGTTCCCAGGCCAGATGAGAGACATAGTCCCTCCAATGTGTCCTGGGTCTTCCTTGGGGCCTCTTTCCGGTGGGACATGCCCAACAGATGCTCGAGCCACCTCAGTTGCTCCTCTCGACGTGGAGGAGCAGCAGCTCTACTCAGAGCACCTCCCGTGTGACTGAGCTCCTCACCCTGTCTCTAAGGGAGCACCCAGCCACCCTGTGGAGGAAACTCATTTCGGCCATTTGTATCCACAATCTTATTCTTTCAGTCATTATCCAGAGCTCATGACTATAGGGGAGGGGAAGAACATAGATTGACTTGTAAATCGAGAGCTTTGCCTTTGGCTCAACTCCCTCTTCACCACAACAGTTCGATACAGGGACCACATCACTGCAGACGCTGCACCGATCCGCCTGTCAATCTCACGCTCCATCTTCCCCTCACTCGTGAACAAGACCCTAAGATACTTGAACTCCTTCACTTGAGGCAGGGACTCTCCACCCACCCGCAGAGGACAAACTACCTTTTTTTGGTCGAGAACCATGGCCTCGAATCACACATTACACATATTACTTTTATAATGTATTGTGATATGTGAGCTACTGAGTCCAAGTAATTTCCCTTGTGCATCAATAAAATTTGTCAAAAAGAAAGGGGGGAAATTACATCTACATATTTGTGTAATGTTACAATGTGTGACCTGGTTTATGAAATCAAACTTTCCGGGGGATAAAGTAAATTTGAGGTGACATAAAGAGTCACACAAAGGAAATACTTGCACATGAATTGTACTTTTGTACTTCTGGAGTATAGATAGAATGAGTCATGTCTATTCAGACGCCTAAAACAACCAGGCCTTCTATAGAATTGTTTAGAATGCCTGGGCAATGTTGAGAATAATGATTCATTTCCTCCTTTGGTTATTCATTTGTTCGTCTATAGGATTCTACAGGCAGACAAATACGTCAGAGTCTGAATGGACAAGATCAGACTGTACAGCTGATGATATGATAAGACACCAGCTTTTCTTATTTGGGTCTGGAAACAATGTATTAAAATAAAGTATTTGTTTTTGCTTACATGAAAAAGGTATGTAGCAAAATGTATTTAAAGGTGCATTGTGTAACTTTTCTGGTGGAAAATCCATCAAATGCTTTTCTCCATGGTGATGTTTTCTTTTGTCTGGAATGTTTCACATTAAAATATTAAAGGGACAGTCCAGAATTTTGGACATAGGAGCTAATTTCCTAGTGAACCAGAGTGTTGGAGATGTGTGGAGACACTTTTTAAAATATTCCGTCCAGTCCTTGTATTTGCAGAGGTCGCTGGTGCTAGGCTAGTGCATGTCAATGGCCATAGTTATCCTGCCACTTAAACAGTCTTACCCACTCCACAAAACACTCAAAGCTAAACAGTTATAAAATGTGAATGTCTGTATCAATAGAATAATTTTAGAAGTAAAGCCAACCTTGCATTTGAAGGATTTATGTCTCAGCAGCAAGTTGTACTTCCTGACACCTAGCACCTATCTTCCGCTGCTGCTGAGAAAATAGTCCCTCAACATGCGACAATTCGTGCGATGCAAGGTTAATTTTATTTCAAACTATTATTCTATCAACACAGACATTCACATCGACAGTCTGGCGTAATAATTGTTTTGCTTCAGGTGCTTTGTCGAGTGGTTTTCATGGCAGGATAACTATGGCCATTGACATGCACTAGCCTAGCACCAGCGACCTCTGCAAATACAAGGACTGGATGGAATAGTTTAAAAAAGTATCTCCACACATCTCCAACACTCTGACTCACTAGGAAATGAGGTCCTATGTCCAAAATTCAGGACTGTCACTTTCTATCCTTTCTATCTTCATGGAGAAAAAACAAGACAAAGCTACAGATCAGATCTGTGGAGAGGCACACCCGTTTACAGTCAGAATGCTTGTTTTCCTAGATATTTTTTTAGAATATTTTAGAGCTGTTTAATCAATCAATCAATCAAACTTTATTTGTATAGCACTTTTCATACATTTGAAATGTATATACAACAATTTAAACAGAAACATAAAAACTAATAAACATAAAGCTCTTAAAAGTTATAGTAAAAATGAAAATGTAAAGCTAAGATCAGATGGAGACTAAGTAAAATAGTAATGATAATTTAATTTAAAACAGCTATAATAATAACAATAATAATAATGATAATTTAAGTTAAAACAGGTAAAAGTTTCAGTTAAAAGCTAAATTAAAAAGATATGTTTTAAGTTTACTTTTGAAAATATAAACGCGGACCTCAGATCCTCAGGTAGATTGTTCCACAAACGGGGGCCGTGAAAGCTAAAAGACGATGCCATACTGTGGAACATTCCAGGCAAGGCAATGACATATCCATAGAAAAAAAGTAGGTAACGGACCCTCTATCAGAAAATGCACCTTTAAAGAATAAAAATAAATGCTATTTTTTGGTTCTATGTGACAATTAAAAAAGCACCATCTAACTTTTCTGGTGGAGGGGCTGAAGCGATTGGTTTGTGCCTTGTATGTTCCAAGCAGGTGACACTATCAGGCCAAGTTACAGGTCAGATCTATGGAAAGTTGACCCCCACAGATCCAAGTTTTTCAATTCTTACTTAGTTTTTAAAGTCATACTATGGAACATTCCAGGAAAGGCATTATCATCTCTGAAGACAAACAGGTAGAGAACTCCCACCAGAAAAGTCAATGCAGTGTTAAGTACTACTATGTAAGGGAAAAACATTAGCTACTACTTCTGCACACATTTTTGTAACATCACCACATTTTTACACTTGAGAGCTGCCGAGTCTCGCTGAATCAGTAACTCTTTAGAATCACAGACTTCTTGAGCGTTCAGTTCTTATCCAAAAATCAATGCACAATCCTACAATTAAATGTGACAAAAGTTTATACAATACATCCTTCTGTATTCAAGATGTTTGGTGACGATTTTATGAAATCCCCTTCCTCTTTTTATTCCGCTCCATGTCATCTGGTCTGTTTGATAGTATGGCATTAAGTGGTCCCAGTGTTCTCTATTATATCAGGTCCTATCACACACTGTAGACTGCAGACATCTGAAGTTCTCTCCCTCCTGAGTGACCCCCTCCACACTCCTGCACTTTCATCAGGGAAACCCCTCGTCACCATTGTCAAGTGTGCTCTGTTGGCTCCTCTGAGACTGTTCAGAATAGATCCACATTATAAAGAGAATTTACAGGCTCTATAAAAGTCTGAAAATGTTTTCCTATGGCTTTACAAGGCCCCTAAATTTAGATTCATGAGTGTGAATCACCATGACGTGGATAGAGGAGAGAGCGCTCTGTTTCTTCAAATAAATCAGGAGCATAAACAATGCAGGAAATCAATGAACGTGTTTGGGATGTGTCCTTAAATATAGTAACCAGGGTCAAATTTGAGAATAATTTTATAACTATGTATTTATTTAATAATACCTAGGCTTTTATGTTAAGTGGTATTATGATTTTAGACTATTTTAGCTAACAGGGAGACCCACCAGTGACCAGTGATCTTTGTAAAGTTTTGAAGAAATGTGGATCCCAGGCAAGTATGATGAAATCTGTGTACATGTAATATTGTTTTCCTTGTGCTGTGTTTGTCTTGGGCTTATTGTGTACAGTCGTCCCTCACTATAACAAGGTTCACCTTTCACGGTCTTGCTGTTTTGCAGATTTTTTGTGTGCAATTTTACATGCTTTTTTTTTTTTTTTTACAGTGTATGAATGTGCATTGTGTTCCTCACCCTGCGTCCTGATTGGCTAAGGGACTGTAGACCATTTTCACTCCATCTCCTCCATGCCATGTCTCCTGTATATGTCACAAAGATGCTTTCCAGAGCATTTTTCATAGATTCATTATTCTTTTCTCTCCACACCCGGTGGTGGTAAGCTACTATTGTAGCTACAGCTGCCCTGGGGCACACTGACGGAAGTGAGACTGCCATGCCAATCGGCGCCATCGGACCCTCCAACCACCACCATCACTCACACACACACCACTTTCATACTAGGCAATAAGAATGCATTCAGTTTGATAAATTTAAATAAATGTTTGATCTCTAGCAGTGTGATTCTGAAGTGCTGTATGTTTGCAAGTTTTCTCTCCGACAAAACCCACAATGTCAACGAAACATTGTGCACCGACAAAGCAGAGGAAGATGTAACCATCGCACAGAACGTTAGACTTCTGGACATGCTGAAGGAAGGTAGAAGTTGCGTGGCTGTAGGTGTAGGGCACCATTAAATTAAACTTCGGTTCATTACATAAAGAAGAAGGAAAATAACATAAGGACGACAGCAGCAACAAATTTTTAGAAGGATGCAAAAAGGGTTGTAACTGTCCTGTCTGAGAAAAGTGTATAAACTGTGTGGTGAGGGGTTTTACAGCCTTAAAACAGATATAATAATTGTAAAAAATAAAGCTGACTACTTTGCAGGTTTTGCCTATTGGGGGTTACTTTTAAAAAGTAACTTCTGCGATAAATGAGGAACCACTGTATTTCAATGTTCTGCAGTTGTTCCACTATTTGCTCAATACAAATTCCCCTCAGGAGCAATAAAGTAGGCCTATATTTGATTTGACTGATTTGAAAAAAAAATCAATCAATCAGTTCATATCAGTTCTGTCAGTTGTAGAGCATTTTAAAGTTCAGGGGCCTAAGTAGGGTGTCTAAAACTGTCACCTTCTAACTTGTTTCAACTTTTACAAACCCTCTGACACATCGTCAGAATGTATGGATTTGATTATTTATATTTTTTATGTATGCATTTATCTCATAGGGACAGTGCATATTAATGAACATCTGCGAATACAGTGTAAATATGCCAGATTACAGCAAAAAATGCTAATTTCCATCTGTTGTCCCAAGGCAGGTACCACAGGTTTCTCAGACACGTGCTCAACAGATTTTTCAGACAAGAAAGTGAACCAGGTTTGTCTTCTTCCCTTCTTCAATACTTTACAAAGATGTGAGTCTGATTTCCGATGGCCGTGATTGACAGGTGGATTAGCCAATCAGGGACACACGTGGTCTGTTGGTTTTGGAAACAAATAAAGGAAAAAAAAATGTCACAGGGGACTGAAAAACATTGTGGATATTTGCAGAGAGACAGCTTTGTTAATCTGATCATTCAATCAATTAGATATTATTTGTAAATGATGGGTGACCAATGAGCTCCTTTGTTACACAAGCGTCAGTGAAATAAACAGTTCTAATTGCACGATGATGTTTGGCTGGACTTGAGAGGCAACAGAGAGCGTGGGGACCAGATTGATATCAATCTGTATAAAAAATAGTGAGACACATTATTGTGGATGTGTCAGGCAAGAACCAGGTGGACAATCATTTACACACTCATTTCAGAGCATTACAGACGCACACAGCTCTTAACAGTTTAACACTGATAAAAAGTTTTGACACAAAGGGCAATATTATCGTGCAGCTTATGTTGTCAATGTTCGCTGGGGGTGTAATGCTACTAAAGGCACTACTCTGTCAGAAGTGCTATTAAAGGGACAATTCAGAATTTTGGACATAGGACCTAATTTCCTAGTGAGCCAGAGTGTTGGAGACATGTTGAGACACTTTTTTAAATATTCCATCCAGTCCTTGTATTTGCAGAGGTCACTGGTGCTAGGCTAGTGCATGTCAATGGCCATAGTTAGCCTGCAACTAAAAACAGTTTTACCCACTCCACAAAGCACCCGAAGCAAATCTGTTATTACGCCAGACAATGTGTCAATGTGAATGTCTGTGTTGTTAGAATAATGTCTGAAATAAAACTAACCTTGCATCTCATGAATCGTCACATGTTGAGGGACTATTTTCCCACCTATCAGTCCGCCACTGCCAAGCTTTCTATCAGGAAGGACAACTCGCTGCTGCTCAGACATAAATCCTTCAAATGCAAGGCTGGACATTCACATCGACAGTCTGGTGTAATAATAGATTTACTTCAGCTCTTTTGTGGAGTGGGTAAGGCTGTTTTAGTGGCAGGCTAACTATGGCCATTGACATTCACTAGCCTAGCACCAGCGATCTCTGCAAATACAAGGACTCAACGGAATATTTATAAAAGTGTCTCTACACGTTTTTAACACTCTGGCTCACTAGAAAATGAGGCCTTATATCCAAAATTCCAGTCTGCCCCTTTAACCTTTAATCTGAGGTTTAACACAATCTAACTAGAAAGAGCAGATTTAAGCCGGGCCTACACTATTCGATTTTTGGCCTTTTTTGAGCCTATTTTAGACAGTTTTTGGGATCAAGCTGAGTTTTCACTTAATCATGTGTCATGTTTCGTGTAGTATACATGGGGTAATGAGAACCGATTAATACCTGATGACCAGTTCCCGATCGGCAATCGTAGGTTGCAAGAACATCAAACCTGTTTGAAATCCAGGTGCCTCTCGTGAGGGTTTCACACTGCTGAAGTAGTTCGTACAGTGTGAGAAAACGAATCATGAGCTGTGAACTTTTAAACCTTAAGATTTGGTCGTACAGAGTGAAACAATCGAAAATATTGAAGTGTATGTCCGGCATTTGTTGGAACTACAATGGGTGAGCTGATCTGTGCTGTTAATTAAACAACTCTCTCTCCAAAACCATTACAAACATCTTAACAGGACCATGAGTGCTTGTATTGATCCCAAGCGCTTGAAAATGTGTTGTTTAAAGCCAGTTTCTATTTTTTCTTGAGTTTTCAGACAGTCTTAAAACATTTTTGACAGTGTTTGTTAATGTGTGCATTGTGTCACCATGGTAACATTGCAAATTGTCCCATTTACAATAAAAGAAAGCTTTAAATAATGCAATACCAGATGCAAATATTGGATCAGTACTGCAACCCTATATCATCATACTACATTTGCAACTGATGTCACAAGATTCTTCAGGCCTCTAGAGACATGGAGGTAATTCAGCTGTTAACACTGTAAATATAATGGAATAACGGACTTGGGAACTGATATGAACGCTCAGGTTCTACATTTGTGTATGTAAAAGTTTTATATTACACAAACTTTACTCTTGTGAGCTTTAGGACATGTTGTAATGTTGTTTCCTCATCAAAAATAATCTTCATATGTGGACAGAAATATGCATATGTTTTAATAATCCTGCATTATTAGTCTGTCTACATCTCCAAAGCTCAAAATGCTCTGTTCCACCTTGTGATGTCACGAAGTGGTAGTTTTCAGTAGAGTTCAAGAGATTACTAGAGCTGGAATCATCTAGTTTGAGACGAACACAACCTAAATATGCAGGATCTGTGTGTTAAACATGTGTGAATGAAACAAAACACAACTCCAGATATGTTTGTGATGAGGAAACAACATTATAACAGATCAGAAAAACAGAGTGTGCGCTTTAAATTATTCTCCTTACATCAAATTCACCCCCAATTCTTATTTAGGATAAAATGAAAATGAATCAGTGTCAGAGCGAGGAGGCTTGCTGCACCACACATAAATAATTTTCTTTTAATAAACTAGTTCCAGTTTATTTTATTAATAATAAAACACTTAGTTATTTTCTTTCATTTTTCTGTTTTATGTCTACTCATTAATTAGATTATGAATTTATGATCTGGGTGATTTATCTTAGCCCAAATCAAATAAAAGCACTTTACATTGGCAATTAAAATGACTCCCACCCATCCACCCACAGCCATTTGGTTCGATTTGATTCGCCTGTTATAAAAATGAACTTTTTTTTGTTAAGTAGCTTTGTGGCTTCATTAGAAAATCACATAAAACTTGTTACAGACACAGGACTACATTCATATCATACTGTGTGCAACTGTACGACAACTCACCCTTATGTAACAGATAATACTCCCTACAACTGTACAACAACTCACCCTTATGTAACAGATAATACTCCCTACAACTGTACAACAACAACCACCCTTATGTAACAGATAATACTCCCTACAACTGTACAACTGTACAACAACTCACTCTTATGTAACAGATAATACTCCCTCCTACAACTGTACAACAACTCACCCTTTATGTAACAGATAATACTCCCTACAACTGTACAACAACTCACTCTTATGTAACAGATAATACTCCCTACAACTGTACAACAACCCACCCTTATGTAACAGATAATACTCCCTACAACTGTACAACAACTCACCCTTATGTAACAGATAATACTCCCTACAACTGTACAACAACTCACTCTTATGTAACAGATAATACTCCCTACAACTGTACTGACAACTCACCACTTATGTAAACAGATAATACTCCCTACAACTGTACACAACTCACTCTTATGTAACAGATAATACTCCCTACAACTGTACAACAACTTGCTCTTATGTAACAGATAATACTCCCTACAACTGTACAACAACTCACTCTTATGTAACAGATAATACTCCCTACAACTGTACAACAACTCACTCTTATGTAACAGATAATACTCCCTACAACTGTACAACAACTCACTCTTATGTAACAGATAATACTCCCTACAACTGTACGACAACTCACCTTATGTAACAGATAATACTCCCTACAACTGTACAACAACTCACCCTTATGTAACAGATAATACTCCCTACAACTGTATGTCAACCCACCCTTATGTAACAGATAATACTCCCTACAACTGTACAACAACCCACCCTTATGTAACAGATAATACTCCCTACAACTGTACAACCCACCCTTATGTAACAGATAATACTCCCTACAACTGTACAACAACTCACCCTTATGTAACAGATAATACTCCCTACAACTGTACAACAACCCACCCTTATGTAACAGATAATACTCAATACAACTGTACAACAACTCACCCTTATGTAACAGATAATACTCCCTACAACTGTACAACTACCCACCCTTATGTAACAGATAATACTCAATACAACTGTACAACAACTCACCCTTATGTAACAGATAATACTCCCTACAACTGTACAACAACCCACCCTTATGTAACAGATAATACTCAATACAACTGTACAACAACTCACCCGTATGTAACAGATAAACCCAATGTCCTGTCAGTCCATGTATCATTCATTCATTTGTTGTTCAAAATAAAACCAAAAAATAAGAAAAAGAAAAAAACAACAATTTTCTTCATTATTTGTCTACAAAACCAAAATGATAGTTTTTTTTTTTTTTTCTGTTTGAATTTTGTGCCGCATACAGACTGAACCAGGTCTAAACCAAGTTTAAACCAGGTCTAAGCCAGGACTAAACCAATCTCAGTCGTGGTCTGGTCTCCTGGTGTCCTGGTGTCAGTCCCGGTCTTGTCCTGATTTGGTCCCGGTCTCAATCCTGGTCTGGTGCCGGTATCAGTTGGTCCTGGTCTCTGAAACCGGGAGTGAGACCAGGACCAAACCAGAACTGAGACCAGAACTGAAACCAGGACTGAGACTGGGACCAGACCATGACTGAGACCGGGACTGAAACCAGGACTGAGACCGGTTTAATCCTGGTTCAGTCCTGGTTTAGACCTGGTTTAGACCTGGTTCAGTCTTGGGATCAGTCCTGGTTCACTTCTGGTTCACTCTGTATGCGGCACAAAAGTCCGGCATTGCAGTTTAAGTCACGGAAACGGGAAAGCCATTATCCGTTTTTTCCATTATTAATTTAAACACAAAATCAAAAACAAAAAAAATTAATTGTTATCCGTTTTTTCATTTTAGTTTTGGAAACAAATAATGAAGAAAATAGTTGCTTTTTTGTTTTCTTATTTTTGGTTTTATTTTGAAAAACGAATGAATGAATAATACATAGATCATTATATCATCTTTGCACTGTTTTCTTTATGACCTCTTGTATATAACTGATAGATTTTTATTACTTGTTTTACTATATTATTTTTACGATACAATTATGCCTTATTTGACACCAGTCTCTTGCTCTTTTTATTGCTCCTCATTTAGAATATTTGATCGTTTATATTTTGTACTTTGTTATAATATAATGTGATTTGTGTGCTACTGTGTCCAACTCATTTCCCTTGTGGATCCATAAAATGTGTCCAGATCTAAGTCACCATCCGGACTAAAGCAGAGCCATCTCAGGACATCCCGTGTTCCAGTAATCATGTCCTAGACTGGTGTAAGCCGCGCTAAATGATGGCTACATGATCCGTCTCTAAGCGCGCCTGTGTTTTCCATCTTGACGCAGATCTGGTAGTTAGCCTCGCGGTGCCGGCGTCAGTGGTCACACCAAAGAGTCTCAGAGCAGTGCCCCCGTCTGTCTGTGCCCATGCGAGTGTGTGAGGTACCAAAAAAAGTGTCAAGGAATTCATTGTCTGTCCTCCACCTGTTATTATTCTGCTCCCAATCAACCTGCTAGCCAGTCTGGAGCCAGTGGCCATCTGGAAACACTGCTGCTGTTTATAAACTTGGCAAGGATCAGCACTCCGGGCTCTGACCTCCCACACGAATCTGGAAACAATTAGAACACAAGACAGTGTGGCTGATTAGCACTGCAGCCAGGGAGGGAGGAGGGAGAGGAGGAGGGAGAGGAAGAGGAGGAGGAGGAGGGGAGGAGGGAGAGGAGGAGGAGGGAGGGAGGAGAGGGAGAGGAAGGAGGAGGAGGAGAGGGAGGGAGGGAGAGGAGAGACGGAGGAGGGAGCGAAGGAGGAAGGAGGAGGAGGAGGAGGGAGAGGAGAAAGGAGAGTAGGAGGGAGAGAAGGGGTGGGAGAGGGAGGAAGAGAGAGAGGGAGGAGAGAAGGGGAGAGAGACGGGGGAAGTAGGGAAAGGCAGAGGGAGGGAGAGAAGGAGGGAGGGAGGAGAGAGGGAGGGGAGAGGAGAAAGGAAGGGGTGAGGAGAGAGGGGAGAGAGAGAGAGAGGAGAGGGAGTAGGGAAAGACAGAGGGAGGGAGAGAAGGAGGAAAAGAGGGAGGGAGAGAAGGGGAGAGAGAGGGAGGAAAGGAAGGGGTGAGATAAAGAGAGAGGGAGAGATGGGGTGAGAGAGAGGAGGGGAGAGAGAGAAGGGGAAGGGGGAGAAGGGAGAAAGGAGGGAAAGGGGGGAGAGAGAGAGAGAAGGGGGAGAGAGGGAGGGAGGGAAATAAGGGAGAAGGAGGGAGGGAGGAGAGAGGGAAGGAGACAAGGGGTGGGAGAGAAGAAGGAAAAGAGGGAGGGAGAGAGACAAGGGGAGAGAGGGAGGGAGGGAGAGAAGGGTAGGGAAAGAAAGAGGGAGAGAAGGGGTGGGAGAGAAGGAGGAAAAGAGGGAGGGAGAGAAGCGTTGGGAGAGAGGGGGAGGGAGAGAAGGAAAAAAAGAGGGAGGGAGAGAGAGAGAAGGGGGAGAGAGTGTGGGAGGAGAGAGAGAAGGGGAAGGAAAGAGAGAGAGGAAGGAGAGGGAGGGAGAGAGAGGAGATAAGGAGGGACAAAGGGAAGGGGAGATGGAGGGAGGGAGAGAGAGCAGGAGAGAGCGGAGGAGGGAGAGGGTGAGAGAAAGAGGAGAACGAGAAGGAGAGAGAGGATGTGAGAGGGAGAATGGAAGAGAGAGAGAAGAGGGAGAAGGAGAGGGGAATGAAAAGGAGAGAGAAGGTGAGTGAAAGAGGGGGGTGGTGAGAGAGGGGGCGGCTGTAGATCCCTGGTGCCGGCCTCCCATTGCTTACACAAACACACTGTTATTTATTTGTTTGTTTACTTGTTTATTAGTTTTTATTGCCTAAAACAAAAATACAACCAACTTACAGAAACCAAAACCAAACTGTAAAATATATTTGTAGTACACATATTTTTTATGAACGTGCTTTGGCGATAATTTTATATCTTTCTTCTGTTTCAGTTAATATTGCCACAATAAAAAGCCAGACAATGTTTAAGAGTGTCTTGACTCCAGTAAATAAACATTAAGGACTGTTCCACATTTGCTCTCTTCTTATTCTCTTATTGTTTTCTTCAAGACTGATTATTGAGTAAACAAAAGTTATGATAGAGCCCAAAATGAAGATCGAAAGCTCAGGGGTTGTAATAACTTTATTTCCCATATGGAGAAAAACTTGTGTCCTAAGACTTGGATGATAAACTAGATAATTCTCTTTTCTGTAATATTTGAAAGTCCTTTTTCCTGTCCCAGTCAAAACATGATCCCAGACTTGGCAGAAATGAAACATACCCACTAGTACATCGCTCTGGAGATTCCATTGCACTGTCAGCTGTAAACTCTTCAACAGATGTATATTTTTATCTTTGTGACACACGATTGTGAAAATTCAAATGTATTAATGGGCTAATGTTACGCTATTTTCTGATTTATATTATAATGTTTCCTCATCAAAAACACACCTGAAGTTGTGTTTTGTTCATTCACACATGTTTAACACACAAACACTGCATATTTAGACTCAGTTCTTCTCTAAAAGTACTTAGTTCCACCTTGTGATGTGATGAAGTGTTCCAAGAGTTTTTAAAATCCATTTAGCTTCACTAGAATCATCTGGATAATTTCTGCCTTGAAATTGCTGATCTCCACTCAACAAAAGGTAAAAGGTAGCCGTTAACTTGAAAACTACCACTACATGACCTCATGAGGTGGAACAGAGCATTCTGAGCTTTGGAGATATAGACAGACTAATAATAAAGGGTAACTCCAGTAAGTGTGAATGAAACAAAACACAACTCCAGGTCTGTTTTTGATGAGATAAGATTATAACTTTAGCCTGATCCATCAGCTGGTTTCACTTCGTAGAAACCGCCTGACCTCACAGTGTTAGAATTTATTTGGTCAACAGATAGGCAGGTACTTTTTTTCATTTAACCCAGACATGTCAAACTCAGGCCCGGGGGCCAAATTTAGCCCTTGATATAATTATATTTGGCCCGCAAGATCAAATCAAATATGTATTAGAGCTGGCTCGCCTGCTACATTATTTATAAAAAAAATTGTTATTTTTTTATATTATGTTTGTTCTGGATTCAATGTTTAAGCAAAACTATTATTAAACATTTATTTTAATAAGAAAAGGTTTAACATTACATATCTCGAAAGAAGAGAAAGTTTTCAATAAATATTTAGTTTGGCCTGCAACTTAGTCACAGTCTTTAATTTTGGCCCTCTGTGAATTTGAGTTTGACACCCCTGATTTAACCAGTCACTGCTATTTGGTTGTGACGTATGTAATGCGCCACCAACAGGGCTAACTGTTATATTCATCTTTTCCCAAATCCCATAGGAAGAAGGACAATAATGTCTTTCCCCTTGATAAAATTCACCAAACATTCTCTTTGTTCCAGCTTTAAATCCTCAATTTCGGGAATCGTTGCCAACACAGAATATATGTCTCTTCTCTGATTGGCTGGTGTCCGAACTTGCACTTCCAGGGTTTTTGCGAACCATCTAGTGTATTTAGATTGCTGACCCAGTTGCTGATGAGAAATTAAATTGAGCAGAGGCACTAGGTGGCACCAGCCTGGCTATTATAACATGGCTTAAAGCTCATAAGAATATATATTTGAACACATTCAGAAAAAACAATGTACAAAAACAAATTATAAGTGTGAAAATCTACTCTAAGCATGATGTAAGCAGTGACCTCAACAAAGGCATTAGTCCATTCTTAAAATCGTATCGACATAGTGCCCCAGACAAGGACTAAAAACACCAAGTCAGCTCTTTCTGGTCAGGCTGTGTTAAAATAAAACTCAAATTAAGTCTAATTTGAGTAACAGAGCTTCAAACAGAGCAGTGCTTTCAGTTAGCAAAGTGCAAAGTATCAGTTCTGCCTCCTTCTACAATGGTTTTAACTCTGCAAACACATTCAAAGCTGCACTGAGAATAACCCTGATTCTTTAACACTGTCAGAAACAATCCGGCAGATCTCACTTTCCTATTTTCCACATTGAAAGTAACTGATTTAGTCTGTCCTCTCCTCTGTAAAAAAAGGAAAAAGAAAAAAAAAAAAAGGTTTTAAACGCTCTCATGTTTGACATTTCACAGCGTCTCTCGGCTGCCTCTGGCTCCGGCCCAGTTTTATGAATCCTTTCCTCTGCTCTAAGAGGAACAATGTCAGCCGTGAAAAGCACAAAGATGAGATTACAAAATATGAGGTCCCCCACAGGAAGAGAGCCGCTTCCCTGTGTTGTTCTTGGATGCCCGGGCGGTTTCTGAAAACGTTTTGAACCTCCGAGGCTAAAGTTATTTTGGATGTTTTCATATCCTATAATCTCAGATATTTTTAGTCAAATAAAGAGAAACACATGTCTCTTAATAGTGAGAAGATTTAAAGTGTAGTGAGGAAATTATAGTGTTTACATAAATAATAATCTATCTTGAAGTTTACAGTAGGAATGTGAACTGATTTAGACTTAGACAAAGTTTATTGATTCACAAGGGAAATAATTTGGACACAGCAGCTCACACATCATAATATAATATAATAACAAAGAGAAACAATAATAATGGTAATAATAAATTCTAAATAAGAAGCAAAAATAGCAAAGAACACCTGTCTCTGATGCTATCTCACAGTGGTCTCAAAACTTGACGTAATAGCCTGGATAGCAACCTTAGCAGTACAAGAGGAACAGAGTAGAGCTGAGCCAATTTGTAGCGCACATCCCAAGTGCATTTATTCCATAACCAAGACAAAAAAATTGAAAAAATATTTACAAAGTTCAAAGTTAAAAAACAGGCATGGCAGTAACTTTCACTCACACAGCACCTTCTTCCAGACAAAGGTGAGGCTGGCTCCTTTTATAGGCCACCTCCTTTAATTGGGTGAGCTCAACTTAAAGTGCAGGTATGTTCCATGGATCTATTCAAATAACTGGATAGGGTATTGCTGGTTGTAGCTGCCTCCAGTTGATGTAGTGGTCACTCACTGGAACTTCATCAGAAATAATCCCATGGGCTGAGACAAGATTTTTCTCAAAGAGCACAATGTAATCACAAACTGCTCGTGTTTGGCTGACAGGGCACCTACAACTTTCAAAAATGTCAGATTTGTTGGTGATTTTTACCTATTTTTAGATCATAAACCTTTTCTCAGCTCAAAATCCTTCAGTTGTCTTAAAAAACAGCTTTATAATCGTTAGCCCCGGCTACACTCTGCTCCTCTCTCTCTGATTGGTCAAAGCGATCACATGACACACAAGCCCGCACTCCATGTGTGCGCTTGCATGCATTGCCGTGTGCCCGCGGGAGAAAAGAGTACTACTGCACATGCTCGGTCGGCCCACAGCCACTGGAAGTACTTAGCCGGGCTAAAAGCTAATCTGGAATCAATTGAGCTCGGCCCATTGACATGGCCATTTTGAAATTGGCATTCAATATTTAAAACTTAGATATGAAAAAACAGTGCAACAAATATTCAGTTAAATCTAAACACAAAAATATCTCTTTATTAAATTAGCCATGTGTCATTATTCATTTTAAATACTAAACAGAAAAGTTTAAATATCTGTGCTCCCCTCGTCCCAACAAAATGGTTGCCTGCCCCAGAAACTTCTTAAGGTGCTTCAGCTCCCTGGCGACTCTTTTGGACAGAACACCTGAGGCAGGAAACACAAGAGGGTAAGTACAACTAATTTTAACCACAATACATGCATCACGAATTTCACACTTCCACTCATTGCACAATGCATACTGCGAAGTATCCTCTGAAAAGGTAAGCATCAAACCACCATGTTTGTTTTCCCAGTGGGATGCGTCCTATTTTAGTTTTGGGATTCGGACATCGTAATTGTGTGGTTAATGGATGTTCTAACAGTGGAAAATGGCTCAATAAGTTTGTTTGCGAACTTCATAACTGCAAAAGGGAATCAGATGTGTGTGACTGCAAACCTCCGTTCAAACTGTTTCCCTTTCCAACGGAATTGAAAAATAGTGAAAGGCGAAGGCGATGGGCAGTATTGATCCACAGGAAGGACAAAAAAGTTAACCTTTGACTGCCTAAATCCTCCCGAGTTTCCTGCTAACATTTTGTATGTGGAGCACCATCAAAGCAAAATCCCGATTCCTCGCTCCACCTCTGTTATGAATTTAAAAAGTCAATGCCAAAGCAAAAGGCACCAACTGTTCACCAAGAAACACCTTCCACTGCAAAGGGACCGAGACGTGATGTTGCTGTAAAGCCACAAAAACATATAGTTAACATATAGATAGTGAAAGCTCAGCCTGTTTGTCTTCTGTACTTCTCGCTTAACAAACGGGATCCCACTTTGATGACGCTCCACATAAAAAATGTTCGCTGCAAACTCGGGATGATTTAGGCAGTCAAAGGTTACCATTTTCCTCCTTCCTGTAGATCAATCTTGCCCATCGCCTTCGCATTTCACTATTTTTCAATTCCATTGGGAAGGGAAACAGTTTGAACAGAGGTTTGCAGTCACACAGATCTGATTCCCTTTTGCAGTTAGGGAGTTCGCAAACTTCAGAGGCCTATTTCTCGAGCCGTTTTCCACTGTTAGGACATCTAACAACCACACAATTACGATGTCCAGATCCCAGAACTAAAATATGACAATATCAGAACCAGAACCAAAAGTGATATGGTTCAAAAGACTAGAAAAGACTGGCTTTGTCAATAGACGCATCCCACTGGTAAAACAAACATGGCGGTTTGATGCTCACTTTTTCGGAAAATCTTTCCCAGTATGCAATGCACAATAACCAGAAGTCCAAAATTCATGATGCATGGATTACTTAACTTTAAATGCACTTATTTTACTTATTTAATTTTCTTTTACAGGTTTCTTTACTACAAAGGCACTTTAATCATTTATCAATAAGCATTTAAAAACTTTACTTTTTTGTTTCTTATTACTCTCCCCTGGACTAGCTACATTACACTTGACCTATAACTTCAGCGATGTAAAATCAATGTGATTCTATATGGCTGAATTTAGTACCCTTGACCTTTATCTTACAAGAAAACTCTTTATTCAAATCTACTTGCATTACCTCCCCCATGTATTATTTATCTCTTCAAAGTAATGTTCTATTTCTTTCTTACTATTTTATGTTTCGACATATCTAATACAGAGGGATGGGCATTGGTCCCACAGCTAGTTTCAACACCGCAAAGAGCTTTTTCAAAATAATAAAACCCTACAACAAGCACAACTATTATTCGTAATCTTGGCAAAATCACAGAAATGGAAAACGGAACACTGTCTATTTATCCAGGCCTGGAAGTGACCCAAAGAGTGTCTGGACTGGGAAACAAAGCCAACTTTTTATAACTGATTGTTCTCATTGTGTTCACACGTGGTTTGATCTGGGCTCTAGACAAATTTAGTTCAGCGTGTAGTCTTGGTTTAGTCTTGGTTTAATATTCACTTAGTCTTGGTTTAATCCTGGTTTAGTCCTGGTTTAGTCTTGGTTTAGTCTTGGTTTCATATTCGCTTAGTCTTGGTTTAATCCTGGTTTAGTCCTGGTTTAGTCTTGGTTTAGTCCTGGTTTAGTCCTGGTTTAGTCTTGGTTTACTATTGGTTTAGTCCTGGTTTAGTCTTGGTTTAATCCTGGTTTAGTTCTGGTTTAGTCTTGGTTTAGTCCTTCTTTAGCCTTAGTTTTGTTTTGGTTTAATCCTGGTTTAGTCCTGGTTTAGTCTTGGTTATGTCCTGGTTTAGTCCTGGTTTAGTTCTGGTTTAGTCTTGGTTAAGTCCTTCTTTAGCCTTAGTTTTGTTTTGGTTTAATCCTGGTTTAGTCCTGGTTTAGTCCTGGTTTAGTCTTGGTTAAGTCCTGGTTTAGTCCTGGTTTAGTCTTGGTTAAGTCCTGTTTTAGTCTTGGTTTAGTCCTGGTTTAGTCTTGGTTTACTCCTGGTTTAGTCCTGGTTTAGTCTTGGTTTAGTCCTGGTTTAGTCCTGGTTTAGTCCTAGTTTAGTCCTGGTTTAGTCTTGGTTTAGTCCTTCTTTAGCCCTGGATTTGTTTTGGTTTAGTCCTGGTTTAGTCTTGGTTTAGTCCTGGTTTAGTCCTCATTTAGTCTTGGTTTGGTCCTGGTTTAGTCCTGGTTTAGTCCTAGTTTAGTCCTGGTTTAGTCCTAGATTAGTCCTGGTTTAGTTCTGGTTTAGTCTTGGTTTAGTCCTTCTTTAGCCTTAGTTTTGTTTTGGTTTAATCCTGGTTTAGTCCTGGTTTAGTCTTGGTTAAGTCCTGGTTTAGTCCTGGTTTATTCTTGGTTTGGTCCTGGTTTAGTGTTGGTTTAGTCTTGGTTTTGTCCTGGTTTAGCCCAACTTTAATCCTGGTTTAGTCCTGTTTTAGTCTTGGTTTAGTCTTGGTTTAGTCCTGGTTTAGTCCTGGTTTAGTCTTGGTTGAATCCTGGTTTACTCTTGATTTAGTCTTGATTTGGTCCTGGTTCAGCCCTAGTTCGTTTTGGATTAGTAGACAAGTTTAGGTCAGCATGTGGTATTGGTTTAGTCTTGGTTTAATCCTGGTTCAAATCTTGGTTTAATCCTGGTTTAGTCTTGGTTTGGTCCTGGTTTAGTCCTGGTTTAGTCTTGGTTTGGTCCTGGTTTAGTCCTGGTTTAGTTCTTGATTTAGTACCAGTTTAATTACAATTCGTTTAGTTTAACATTTTCAACCAATTCACATTTCTACCCCAATAAATCAGTCAAAGTTTATTTACAGAGCTCTTTACAACCGTGTAAACATCGAAAAACACCAAAATATTTCAAATTCAGCAAACACAATCTGCAGAAAAATCATTAAAATCAGTGACACAATGATAACAAGGTAATTGTGATGCATAAGTTTTCTAGTTACACATTATGAAACTCAGAAAAAAAAACTGGAGCGAGATATATTAGATCCCACCGTGTTGAAGTTGTTGTATTTATTATTTTCCTAATCTTTTTAACACTTGAAAAATTGCGCTCTGCTAAAACCATTCCCACCGCCATCACCTCATTAGCAGCAGCGTGTCTCTTAATACCTCTCTCAACTTTTTGTTTACAGAGCCCAGGCTTTTCCAAGGTCTCCATAATAAGTCGGTAATAGCTGGAGTCTACATGCCCGCGACGGAGAGCGGGGGAGGCGGGGTGCGCGGCGGGGTGGGGGGGGGTTAGCGAGTGAGAGAGAGAGAGAGTGAGTTCTGGGGGCTGGTTTTCATCGGCTTTGCTCCGCTACACTTGTTTGGCCCCCGTTTCTCAGTAAGCCTACTCCGCTCCAGATGTGCACTGGCTCCGGAGTGGCTGCCCAACTGTACAGTAAATCGGCAACCCAGGCATCGTCAATCTGTGTGGGGTAGGAGCGGCTCGGTGTCGTCAGGCCCTTAGCCGTCGGTGCATTAGCGGAAATGTGCTCCCCCCGAAGGTCCCTCGGGTGGGGGTGGTGGTGATGGCGGTGGTGGGGGCTGTTTGGAAGTGAGAAGTCAAAACTGTCGGCCAACGCTTAGAGAGCTTGTGAGAGTAATTTTATGTGTGAGAGATTTGTTAAACGGCGCAAATCACCTCACGTGTTGCAGTTCCAGCTAAGTCAGCGTTTTCTGGGCAGATTGTGTTCAAATAAAGATCAGATTAAAGGCACACGGTGTAACTTTTCTGGTACCAGTTTCTCTACATGGTGGTGTTGCCTATCCAATGTCAGATCTGTGGAGATGCAAGCCCGCACATAGTAAGAAAGCACATTTTTAGGTCAACAGTTTTCCCGCTCTTTTTCACTGACAAAATTTCAAAAGTTTTCCATGACTTTTTCATGACCTAAAGTGAATTTTCCATGACATGTATAGAACTGATCATACCTTTAGGGCTAAATATGACATGTTAACCCTTTCCACTCACCTTAGGCGAAGCTCTAATTTACCGGTCAGTATTCGTTCCTACTCTCACCTATGGTCATGAGCTCTGGGTAGTGATTAAAAGGACAAGATCGCAGATACAAGCGCTCGAAATGAGTTTTCTCCGCAGTGTGGCTGGGCGCTCCCTTAGAGACAGGGTGAGGAGCTCAGTCACACAGGAGGAGCTCGGAGTAGAGCCTGCTGCTCCTCCACGTCGAGAGGAGCCAGTTGAGGTGGCTCGGGCATCTGTTCCGGATGCCTCCTGGGCGCCTCCCTCAGGAGGTGTTCCGGGCATGTTCCACCAGGAGGAGGCCCCGGGGAAGACCCAGGACACGCTGGAGGGACTATGTCTCTCGGCTGGCCTGGGAACGCCTCGGGTTCCCCCAGAGGAGCTGGAGGACATGTCTGGGGTGAAGGAAGTCTGGGAGTCCCTGCTTAGACTGCTGCCAACGTGACCCGGCCCCGGATAAGCGGAAGAAAATGGATGGATGGATGGATGATCCTTTGCTCCATTTCAGTCCAGACTACATGAAGAAATAACAGTTACAAGCACTTTGAAATATTAGTTCTTTGGACTAAGTCTTGTCGGGGTATTTTATTTATTTTTATTTTAAGAGGAAAAAGTAGCATATTCACAGTTTTGTCGCCATTCACATAATATCACAATAAATATCATACTGTGAGATGCATATAGTGAAAATATTGTACCGAGAGATTTGGATGTCGTTACATTCCTAAAGTATTATAGTTTTTTAACATTCAAAATACTGTCAGTGCATTTATTGTTGTCTCTTTTAAACAAAAGGCGCATACATTCAGAAATAATCGTAACAGCCTAATGAGAACTTAACAGAACACTGTAGTTGAGTGAAAGAGATACTAAAATTCCACGACTTTTCCAAAACTTTAATTGAATTTACAAAATTGCATGACCGTTCCAGGCCTCAAAAATAACATTTTCTACTTACATGACTTTTCCAGGATTTCCATGACCGTGGGAACGCTGGGTCAATAACAACCCATGTTACTAAGTAAATGTAAGATGGATACGGTGCCCTGATGCGATGTCATACCGAGACATTCAAGACAAAACAATGGCATCTCCATGGAGAACCACTAGAAAAGTTACAAAATGCACCTTTAACAGCACAGATCAGCTCACCTGTTGTAGTTTCAACAATGTCAGCTCTTTCTGATCAGATTGAGATCAGATTAAATCTAAATTGAGTAACAGAGCTTCTAACAGAGTAGTGCTTTCAGTTAGCATCACATCCACAGGGAAATGTTAACGACATCAACAACAAAGTAAACACTCTACCTCCTTCTTCAACAGTATTAACTCCACAAACATATTTATAGCTGCACTGCTTCTTTTACACTGTCAAAAACAATACTGCAAATCTCACTTTTATATTTTCTTAGCCCAGGGTGCATTAGCGTAAATGTGCTCCCCGAGAAGATCCCTGGGGTGGGGGTTGTTTGGAAGTGAGAAGTCAAAACGCGAAAGTGGTGAGTAGCGGGAGACGTGGGGCTGTTAGCACGTACAGAAGGTGTGGTAAATGTCTGGCGAGGGTGTACAGGGGATGGACTGCATGGGAAAGAGCTGAGTAATAAAGTGTGATGTCAACCTTAAGAACCTCTACTTGTTGGAGCAGTGGTCAGGGAGGGCTTACAGAGAGGCAGAATTACAGACAAGTTTGGAGAAAAACGTGAATTATCTTAAAGGTGTATAGCGTAACTTTTGCGGTAGAGGGTCCGTCACCTGCTTGTTTCTATGGAGATGTCATTGCCCCGCCTGGAATGTTCCACAGTATGACATTAAACAGCTCTACTTTACATTTGTTCAATTACAGGTGGTTTTCTAACTCAAAATACCTAGAAAAAACAGCATTCTGAATGTGAGCGGGGTCGCCTCTCCACAGATTTGACCTGTAACTTGGTCTACTTTGGGCTTCATGAAGATAAAAAGGTTTAATAGCAAACTGTGAACCATTCCATAACGTTTTGGATGGAAATATACTGGTTTTGTATTTATTTAGTTTTGGGTTAGGGTTTATACTGCTCAAAAATATGTTTACAGTGCTTGGGCCTGCCTTTCCATAGATCTAACTTGCAACTTGGCCTGGTTGTGTCATCTTGTCAACCAGTTTGCTCAAGTTTAATGCTTCCAGACCAACGATATCGTGTGTGATACCTGGGAATATGTTTTATATAACCGCGCAAAACTTGCCAACCATAAAAGATAGAAACTTACTTTTTTCCTTCAAAAAGCTGAGACTTGCAGCTTTCTGAACATTATCCACACACGCTGCATGATGACGTAGGGAAAATGAGTGTCCAATAGGGACTTCGTTTTTTGCCAAATGTATGCTCTCCATCCAAACCCAAACTTTGCCAAAGAGTGTAGTGAGTCAAGATGATTGATTGGTCTGAGCGTCTATGTTCATAACAATTGAAAAAGGCGCTCTAAGTGCCCTGTACTTGACAGGAGCTGTTTCCATGACTGGCACCAGTAAAGTAATGGGGCCATTGCACTTCTTTTTTTTTTTTTTTTTTTTTTTTTTTTTGAAGGCAATAAGTATATTTTTAGTTTACTTTCAGACTTGATATTTTGCACTTTTGTAGCTACAGCCCTAAATTAAGATTTTTTAATGTCCAAAAAGTTGTTTTGCTGTGTGTTTTGTATGAAAGGGTGTGAATTATATTTTTTGTTGTTTTATTTTTTTTATTTTTATTTTTTTTTCATTTGTATTTCTGGTTCTACAGCTTCTATTACAGCCATATGACACAACTACAGCAGATTGTAAAATAACAGGTTGTAGTGGAAAAAAAGGATGTTATAACAATTCAGGTGAGGACAAATGTCCTTAAGTCTGGAAAGGTTAATATACTGTGGAACATTCTGGGCAAAGTAATGCTATCTCCATGGGGACAAGTTGGTGACATACCGTCCTCCGGGAAAGTTGCACAGTGTACCTTTAAGATCATTTGAATGTAGATGTTGTTATATGTAGGATTACTATTGTTAAAACTAACCTAATCACTTTCAGACTGAGAAGAAGCTGAACAGTAAATCCTTGTCTAAACAAATTCCCAATGTTATGCAACAATGAATTTTCAGGATTTAGAGGTTTTGAAAAAATGTCTGTTTCTTTTTTTTTTTTTCTTTTTTTTTACAATAACAGTTAAGACAAGCATCCCAAGCATATCAGAGCACATTTTTAAAGATATAAACTGCATGGTTTTAGACATCATTAAATTGCATATTTTGTTGATTTAATTCAATCAGACTCATAGGACTTCAATCCATTCCTGTAAATACATTCCCTGCTGTTTCATCTAAAACAAGGGATGCACCAATACCGATACTAGTAACAAATATCTGCACCAATACTGAAAAAAATATGCAGATTCAGATATTCGTTTCATGTTATCAGTTAAGGTGATATTCTGGTTGGGCTTGAATTTTGGACATAGGACCTCATTTCCTAGTTATCCAGAGTGTTGGAGACATGTTGAGACACTTTTTCAAATATTCCATCCAGTCCTTGTATTTGCCGAGGTCAGTCGTGCTAGGCTAGTGCATGTCAATGACCATAGTTATTCTGCCACTAAAAACAGTCTTACCCACTCCACAAAACACCCGAAGCAAATCTATTATAACGCCAAACTGTCGATGTGAATGAATGAATGAATTTTTTAGAATTAAAACCAACCTTGCATTTGAAGGATTTATGTCTGAGCAGCAGCAGTGAGTTGTACTTCCTGATGGAAAGCTTGGCAGCGGTGGACTGACCCCACATTCGATGATACTTCCGAATCGGTTTTCCGAGAAAATTGCCTAGTGACACTCATGACATGCCCCTTTTCCTGGGACAGCACGACTCGGACCTCGGTGGTGGAAAAAGTAGACAGAGCAAGGATTCTGAGTCACAATTAAAGATGGCTGTGTCCACTGTGACGTGTAAATATGAACTGTTTCCATTGTGTTTGGACTTTGGTGGTTTAAATGACAATTTCAGTCACTCACATCATTGCAGTACCTTACTGTGTCCGTATCACTGCCTGTGGGTCTGGTAGTCAGTGTTGTGGTGAGGCCAGTATTGAACAAATACTTGATTTAAGGGGCGTTAACATCTCTAAGGTTGTAATGGAAGAGAAATCATAACGTAAACAAATGAAGAACAAATTTTAAAAATTAAATTAATTAAAGTGGCAGCATTTTCATATGATGAGGAAATAGTCATAATCATAATCCACGTAGTCTGATGTGAACTCAGGGTGATATCACTTAGCACCTTCCTTGCAGACAAAGTAAAATTCCGCTACTGCTGAGAAAATAGTCCCTCAACATGCGACGATTCATGCGGTGCAAGGTTAGTTTTATTTCAAACGTTATTCTATCAACACAGACATTTACATTGACAGTCTGGTGTAATAATAGATTTACTTCGGGTGTTTTGTGGAGTGGGTGAGGCTGTTTTTAGTGTCAGGCTAACTATGGCCATTGACATACACTAGCCTAGCACCAGTGACCTCTGCAAATACAAGGACTGGACGGAATATTTTAAAAATTGTCTCCACACATCTCCAACACTTTGGCTCACTAGAAAATGAGGTCCTATGTCCAAAATCACGGACTGTCCCTTTAAAGCCGCAGCAAAACCCACATCCTCCTCAGCCTCTCCATCTCCTCCCTAACAAGTCCACCATTCTCTTAACTTCATTGCAACTTTCTCATTTGTCTTTCTCACTTTTATTGGTCAAAACGGCCTTGGTTCCTTGCGAGCGTTTACAAGCTTTGGCGAGGAGCTAGCTATTGATTTCACAGGACTCCGCTCTGACTAACGCTGCATTCACAAGGCATTGGTATTTCGTGGCATTCACCTTTTGTGTAGAGGAGAAAAGCAAAAGTAAACACAAATGAACTAGCTTATTGTATTACCCGACCTTCTTACTTGGCCCATACAAACGTGTCAGCTTTTCATTGTTCGTTGATCTCCGTGATAGCTCCATCTTGCAATTGTGACTATATGAACCTCCTGAAAAGTCGATAACGCCACTAAGCAGCAGTGTATGAAATATCAATACCACATTTCACATTCACCAAGAGTCACCGAGGCTATACTTCACTTTATTTTTCCCACAAGTCTGGGTGGCGACGCTAACTCAATCCTTATTATGCTGCCAGTGGTCAGAGCTATGGGCCGGTAATGAGAAGTACTCTGTTTTGTTACCTAAAGGCACACTGTGTAACTTTTCTGATGCTCCATTGAGGTATTGCATTACACTTATTTTGCTCTCAGGAGACAGCAGATGAGCCAAGTTACATGTCAGATCTGTGGAGAGACAAGCTCACTCACAGTAAGAATCAAAGTTTTTAAGTCAATAAAAACCCATGTTATATAGTAAATGCAAGATGAATGTGTTGGACGTGATACTGGGACATTCCAGACAAACACTAACATCTCCATGGAGACAAGCAGGTGACAGACCCACCACCAGAAAGTTACATACTGCACCTTTAAGTAAAAGTGCAAATCCTGGAGCAAATAAATATTCAAATATAAGTAAAAGTATCACTTGAAAACGTAAAAGTATTAAAGAACCTGTTTTAAAATGTAGTTTAAGAGTAAAAAGTAAAAGTATTTTGCTCATATTTTAAGGCAGGAGTCACCAAACTTTTTTTCTCCGGGGGCCACATTATCTCTCCTGACTGTGATGGGGGCCGGGGTCGGGTCGGCCATATAACAGAATCGTTTGGTCCTGACGATGCAGATTATATTCGTTGAAAAGAGCTGCACTTTCTTTATCAGACAAACACGCTTCTTACACTGAACAAAAAAATAATAGGTCGTCCATTGTTCTCTGAAAAATCTGCACTCTCTGTCAACTTTTTGTACTTTAACACTCGCAATTTTGCTGTCATTAACTGGACTACAAAATTCTGTGTGTGCGTTGACTGTCACTGTTTGATGTTGAGCTTGTCAGGTGATGAAAATTTGGCAACAAATGTAAATACATCATATAATAATTTAAATATAAACACTTCATCTAAATATCATTTTAATTGAAAAAATCAACAAAATACAAGAAGCAGGCGTGTTATTATTTGCCAAAAAGTAATTTAAAAAAAAAAAATTAGGCCATGACAACTTTTGAGGATCGTCTCATAGGGCCAGTTAAGTGGTGGGGGGCAGAGGGGCTGGGGGGCCGGTCAAAGGGGCATGGAGGGCCGGAGTCAGCCCACGGGCCATAGTTTGATGACCCCTGTATTAAAGGGATAATTTGAGTTTTTTGACATGAATCTGTACGGCATCCCCATGAGTAGTGTCGTGCATCCACACTGACTTACCCCCGACAGCGTCCGGTGAACCGAGATCCTGGCCATATTCGGTGCTGACGAAAGTAGTCCGGCAAGTTGGCTGGGGACACGAAAATAATGCGTTTTTCTTCTCAAAACAATCTGTGTTCAAAAGAGTGATACATTTGCATCACAAAACCTTCGTCCTCAAAAAAGTCAGATCTCATAATCTTTTGGCACTATTTTCTCTCCGTTCGCATCACTGCCCGACTGAATATATTTCAGTCCTGTTCAAAAATGAAGTGGAGTAGAAAGTACCTTCTCTCAAATGTAGTAAAATCAAAATAAACAGTACTTTAAAATTTACTCAAGCAAAATACAGATACCTTTTTTTTTTTTTTTTTTTTTTTTACTGAAGTCCACTACTGTACTACTTTTCCTTTGTGACATTCCACCACTGATAATGAGCCGTAGAACATGAGCCGTAGAATCCAGAGACAGAGGCCGCAGACGTGAGCGAGCGTAGCCGGAGAAGCTGGCAGGTCACCGTGGGGCTACCTCTCCGCACCCTAAATCAAAGCTTCCTGTGCGGACCAGATAAAGGGATTCAGTCCATAAAGCAGGCTCCCAGTCAGCTGCTGTGAAAGAGAGGTCAGCTGAGAATTGTGGCTAAGGTTATACTGTTCCTCCTGCGCCTTTTCAAATACGAGAATATGCAGGTTAACGCAGCGTTACAGAGTTAAAGGTTACAGATTAAGTTTTATTTTTCAAGTTTTACACAAGTTTAGAGACACCTTTGCGTTGGCATTTTACATCTTGCAGTTTTAAAATACCAATATGTTTTTCGCTGTTGGAGCACTGTCTGTGGAGCAGGAACAGAGGAGAATAATGCAGGTTAAAATCAAGGGCACAGGTTTGGTCTCAGCTCTGGTGGGGACATTATCAGCTAAGATCCTTCCTTCCTTGTACTTTTACTTACATGTAGGTTGGCTTTATCAGATAATAGTGAGGTAGAAGTTTGTAGCAGATTTCCCTTTGCTTGTTGGTGATGAGATATTTGTGAGGTCATGTCCAGACATTTTCTCCATGGAATATTGTCAATAAAATCTGGCTGCTAACAGAGCACGAGTAGGGCTCCGTTTGGGAGGTGCACTTGTGGTGATAGTCGCTCGTTTTCCGCGGCGACTCATTATAAGGTAAGTTTAATTGAAGATGAAGCCAAGTAAGTTTAAACGTTTTTCAAAGTTTGGTGCAGTGTCTTCACTCACGCCTGCTCAAGCCGTCCTCTTCAGGTGCTGGCCCTGTCCTGCCGCTTCCCCATTTTAGGCTCCTGGCTCCACTAATGACATCACTCTGTTGCAGCCAATGAAACAGCAGCGTAGATAACCCTGTCGTCATATCACTGAATACGTCTCAGAACATCTAATAAACAAAATGTGAACTAAAACATGTTAAATTAATACTACTGACTTTGGAAAGATATTGGTATATTTTTGTTAATTAAATAAAATGGCAAATACTGGTAGGGACTATTTTATCTTCCCCAAATATTGGTTGTGACATGTACCCACCGTCCCTATGCAAACCTACGCCCTTGATTAAAATGTCAAATAAGGAGCAACATTAATAAAAATATATATATATATATATATATTACACAAATTGACTCCTGTGAACTTTAAACCATGTTAAAATATTGCTACCTCATCAAACACATATCTGTAGTTGTGTTTTGTTTCATTCACACATGTTTGAGGAATACTCTATTATTTGTCTGTCTACATCTCCAAAGCCCAAAATGTTTCATTCCACTTTGTGATGTCATGAAATGGTAGCTTTCAAGTTTACAGTTTCTTTTACCTTTAGTTCAGTATAGACTGGCAGAGTTGAAACCATCCAAATTATTTTACTGAAGGTTTTAGTTTTTTTGTTTGTTTGTTTGTTTGAGGGAAGAACCTAAATATGAAACAACATTATAACTGAGGGCCTGTTCACATGAGAAC
Organism: Boleophthalmus pectinirostris; assembly: GCF_026225935.1. Taxonomy (NCBI): domain Eukaryota; kingdom Metazoa; phylum Chordata; class Actinopteri; order Gobiiformes; family Gobiidae; genus Boleophthalmus; species Boleophthalmus pectinirostris. The sequence continues at coordinate 10,062,674 of NW_026571095.1, forward strand.
GCTTGCGGATAAAAACAACAAAATATTTTATCGGAAGTGCCTTTCGTTTAAACGGTGACAGCGTTTTAGGGGCTTTAAAAACGCAAAAATCTGAAACCACCCTCCAGAGTGGAAAAGTTGAATATGCTCCGCTGTACTTTTTCCGTCTACACTGCCCAAGATGCAAAACTCTAATCAGATCTGCTCACGTCGCGTACACGTTTACGTCACATACATCACCTCCTAACATCACCACCTAGCCGCCTGGCACCAAACTCAATCAAATTCCACACACTTTTGCGCCACCGTATGCACGCAGATTTCCTTCTACTTGTCTAAATGCGGAATAAAAAGTGAAGAGGCGACATCACTTTTGCGTCTTCTGTTCAGACCGTCGTATCGTATAAACGTAGCCATAGGTCAGAAAATAGTGTAATATGAGCCCTTTAAAAGCCCTATATGTTTGTGTAAAATCAAGCAAATCATGTACAGAGATCCTTTTGCCAAAACTTTTAAAAATCATCAACCCGATAAGGAGCTGGGTCACTGATGGCAAATACATGAATCACTACAGAGTATTTTACAATGAACACAGCGTTTAGTATTTAACATCTTAAAACCTCCACTGGTTAAAAGGCGGACAGATTTTTTATGAGGTATGACAGCACGATCCAGAGCTTTACAGATAAAAAGATGATGCATTAGTTGAGATGGCGAGACTGTGGGATGTCTTCACAGCACACACACACACACACACATTCCTTCCTGTACACTTTCCCATGCTCCGCTCCGTAGCCCTGACTCAGCAGAAGCAGACTCAGACTTCTCCAGGTCAGGGCAGAGGCTGACAGCTCACACACTCAAGCCCTCAGTCCACACGGCTCTGGTTCTGCTCACCATACAGAGACCAGAGGAGGTTAGCCGGGTTTGACAAGCACACTCATGGACTGTTGAATGAGACATAAGGGAGAAGAGGGCAATTAAAGGACTTCAGTATAGCCATGAAAAATGATATACTTAAAGGTGCACTACATGTAGATTTTCTGATGGATGGTCTTGTCTTCATAGATAAGGTTGTCTTCTAATCTTTTGGCTTGTTCTGCTGTTGTGATGTCGTCATGACACTCTGCGTTTTCCAATCGCTTTTAGTGAGAGCCGTTTCAGATTGATAATGTTTAGAACTCAATTCAGAGTGACTCACATATCAATCTGCCATGAGCCGGGTTTACATAGAGTACCTTTAAAATACAGCTCTTTCATTGAAGAAATATTCACAGTTGTGTACGTGAAAATGAATTTGGTGAACAGAACTCCCACCCTGTTCTCTGTTCGCTGCCATCTACCACCTTTATTTATTTATTCATTCAGTCATTCATGCAGTAAAGCAGAAAAAACATATTGCTTTGAGCAGGATCAGGATCAATAAATAATAGGTTGTGGGGGCTTTGGTGTTCTGGTAGTGACGTGTTCATAAGACCGTTTGTGTGTGTGTGTGTGTGTGTGTGTGTGTGTGTGTGTGTGTGCGTGTGCGTGTGTTGTGTGTGCGTGTGTGTGTGTGTGTGTGTGTTGTGAGGAGGCAGACCGGAAATCACATTGTTTTCAGTGAGCTGGCAAACTGACCGTTTTTGTGGAGATTCTACTGTTGCTCAATAAAATTATTTTTAGTGAATAATACTGCGCCGTTGGTCTGATTCAGTCTTTGTACAGTAAATGTGCTTTTGTTCCAACTTCACTCGTGACTCAGCTGCTAAATGTGGTTCTGACATCTTAAACTTGGCCTCTGTGCACTACGACAGTTTCCATTGAATCAGAGTTTAAAGCTTCAGGTGTGATTACACACTTCACCTATTTTTAGGTTACATCTATGTTTAAGTAGTCTTCCTTGATTAAAGGTTTTATTTACTCTTCCAACTGTTATTAAGTCTTATTAGTAGTTAGTAGTAGTTCATTGTAGTAGAAGTAGTATTAGTATTAGTATTAGTATTAGTAGTAGTAGTAGTTGTTGTAGTAGTAGTAATGGTAGTAATGGTATAAGTAAGTAGTTAGTTGTTAGTAGTAGTAGTAGTAGTAGCAGTTGTAGTGGTAGTAGTAGTAGTAGTAGTAGAAGTAGTAGTAGCAGCAGCAGCAGTAGTAGTAGCAGTAGTAGCAGCAGTAGTAGTAATAGTAGTAGTAGTACCAAATGCAGTAGTAGTAGTACCAGTTGTAGTAGTAGTAATAGTAGTAATAGTAGCAGTAGTAGTAATGGTAGTGGTTAGTAGTAGTAGTTAGTAGTTAGTAGTAGAAGTAGTAGTAGTAGTAGCAGCAGCAGTAGTAGTAGCAGATGCAGCAGTAGTAAAAGAAGTAGTAGTACCAGTTGTAGTAGTAGTAGTAGTAGTAGTAGTCGTTGTCGTCGTCGTCGTAGTAGTACCAGTTGCAGTAGTAGTAATGGTAGTGGTAGTAGTAGTAGTAGTAGTAGTAGTAGAAGTAGTAGTAGCAGCAGCAGCAGTAGTAGTAGCAGTATTAGTAGCAGTAGTAGAAGCAGTAGTAGTTGTAGAAAAAGTAGTAGTAGTAGTAATAGTAGAAGTAGTACCAAATGCAGTAGTAGTAGTAAAAGTAGTTGTAGTACCAGTTGTAGTAGTAGTAATAGTAGTAATAGTAGCAGTAGTACCAGTTGCAGTAGTAGTAATGGTAGTGGTTAGTAATAGTAGTAGTAGTTAGTAGTTAGTAGTAGAAGTAGTAGTAGTACTAGTAGCAGTAGCAGCAGTAGTAGTAGTAGCAGATGCAGCAGTAGTAAAAGAAGTAGTAGGACCAGTTGCAGTAGTAGTAATGGTAGTGGTTAGTAGTAGTAGTTAGTAGTTAGTAGTAGAAGTAATAGTAGTAGTAGTAGTAGTAGTAGTAGTTAGTAGCAGAGTAGTAGTAGTAGTAGTAGTAGTAGTAGTAGTAGTAGTAGTAGTAGTAGTAGTAGTAAGTAGTAGTAGTAGTAGTAGTAGAAGAATAGTATATATATAGTAACATTTGAGTTTGTTACAGGTTGTGTGTATTGAAGCAGTGGGATTTGCCTAAGCCGTCCACATTCACATTCTGCCTGCACACTCACACTGTATTGTCCTGAATACATTTGTGCCTTGGATTTGTGCTTTGACATCAGAGGCAGAATGAGTGACTGAGCTGTGACTCTGCAGTGAGCGTGACCTCCTGCCGAGAGCTCTCACAGGTACAGGCTCCTGTCAAATATTACACAGACAGGAGCAGGATCTGAGCAGGCTTTGGAGGTCTTCGATACGTCGTATTAAAAGTACATTGTGTCGTTTTTCTGGTGGAGGCTCCGTCAAATACGTTTCCCCATGGAGGTGCTAGGGCTTTGTCTGGAATGTTTCACAGTATGGCATTAAACCTTTCTGTCTTTATGGAGAGCAAACCAGACCAAGTTACAGGTCTGATCTGTGGAGAGGCGACCCCACTCACAGTTTTTATTTTGAGCTATAAAACCACCGGTAATTGAATAAATAAGTAAAGCTGTTTAATGTCATACTGTGGAACATTCTAGGTAGAACAATGGCATATCCATAGAAACAAGCAAGTGATGGACCCTCAACAAAAAGTTACATAGTGCACCTTTAGAGATTGTATGACAGACTTTTACAGTGCTCTAATTTCGATTTAATTTTGGTGGAATTATATTAGTTGTAAATATAAGTTATAATTTTACACCAATGGAGAAGCAATTTGCGAAGAAAAGTTGAAAAATATGCTGAAATTTACAGGAAGTTGATAGTTAATAAAATTACACTAGATGAATAATTCTATCCAAAAGTTCAACAATTTTTTATTTTTTTTGGATACTTGATGGTTTCAACAAAATAAAAGTGTTTTGTTATATTTGTATTTGTCAGATAATAATTTGTGTGGACATTAGTGGAATTTTATGAGGTAACAGTTTTGAAATTTCCTAGTGTGATCCCGTGATTCACCAGCCAGTTTCACTTCGTAGAAACCGTCTGACCTCATTGCCTCATCGCCTGACATTAGGATTCGTTCGCTCGACGGTAGGGAGGTACTTTTTTTATTTAACCAATCCTGTAGGAAGAAGAACAATAACGTCTTTCCCTTTGATGAAATTCACCAAACATTCTCTTTGGTCTGGCTTTAAATCCTCGATCTCGGGAATCGTTGACTGAATGTATGGCTTTTCGCTCTTTGGCTGGTGCCTGAACTCACACTTCCGGGTTCTTGTAAACCGTCTAGTGTATTCCGATTCCTGACCTAGTCGAAGGAGAGAAATGAAGTTGAGCGGAGGCACTAGTGAAAATTTTAAACCTAAAAAATGGCCAAATTGGGAAAACAAGTGTGAATGTTTTTCCACAATTCTCAAATATAATGATCTTAACTGTGTTGTAGTAAAATGAGTAGTCTTAACGTGACAGATCACTCAACAGCATTGGTGGCACTTCAAACTAACTCATATATATTTAAATGAAGGAAAATGCCATCCTGTATCTCATTAGATCCACAAATTGTCAAATGAGCTATTTTGTTTGGTGTCACTAGACATTATTATCGGCATAAATCAACTCATAAAGCCACTTCCAGGAACTGACACTCTGAATAGATACTTTTGGACTGACAACAATTTGCATTTTATATTTTATACCTTTACTGTGGCAGATTATTTTGCTATATGTGTTTTAATATATGTTTTGCTATTTAATGTGAATCCATCTAATCTGAACATTATTTTGACTTCTGATCCATTAGTCAAATATCACATAATGAACATACAGTATGATATAAATAGTGTTGGAGTAACAGATTACATGTACCGCCGTTACGTAATCAGAGTACAAATTAGGAGTAACTGTATCCTGTTACAGTTACTGTTTTAATGAGTGGTAAATGGATTACAGTTACTTTGCTGAAATAAGTGGACAAGGCGGTATTTTCCTGTTTTCACATTTTGTGCTACCTCCCATTTATTTATTTTTTTATTTCGGTAATTCCTCTCATTGCCGGAAACCCAAACAGAACGCGACAGTAAGAGCGATGTAAACGTCATGTTAACGTTGGTGGTGTCAGTCACACAGTGGAAGCAGCAGTGCATTGGTAAAAACGCATTTGTGTCTTGGAAATTCTTCTCCCGATGTGAGATATATATATATAAAAAAAAAACAAATATAAAATCGCCTACAACTTAAATGTGAAACAGGAGCTACTGGCACTGGTGAAAACAACCTGCATAGACTCATAATATCTGCACTACTGTCCTATAATGACCTGCCACATGAGGGGACACACACACAAACACACACAAACACACACAAACAAACACACACAAACACCTTCATCATCGTCATCAACCTGAGAACCCGCGGACCACTGTCTCGTGCGCCGCGTGTGGACTGTGTTTTCTCGCGTAAACCGCGCTTCCTCCTGTGCACCTCTAAACCAGAACTAACACCAGGACTAAACCAGAACTAACACCAGGACTAAACCAGGACTAAACTAGGACTAAAGCAGGACTAAACTAGGACTAAAGCAGGACTAAACTAGGACTAAAGCAGGACTGAACCAGGTCTAAAACCAGGACTAAACCACGACTAAACCAGAACTAAACCAGAACTAAAGACCTGGTCTAGACCTGGTCTAAACCAGGTCTAAACCAGGTCTAAAATCAGGAGTAAACCGGGTCTAAAATCAGGACTAAACCAGGACTAAAACCAGGACTAAACCAGGACTAAAACCAGGTCTAAACAACATGACACCTAACAGTAGGTTGACATAATTTAAGGTGATCTCATATAAAAAATAATTTCTCTATCAATAATATTTTTTTAATATGGTTCAGGAAAGGCTGATCTTGTTACTGTCTTTTAACAGACAAAACCTCTTATATTAAGATCTCGTGGTCTTTGTTTCTCTACAGTAAACAGTTGCTTATTCATGGAGATTTGGGCTCAGACAATTTGAAGACAACAAACAAGAATTTTCAGGATGTGGTTGCTACATTCATGTCGTTTAAAAAAACATGACAATATCAAGTAATCCAAAGTAATCAGATTACGTTACTCATTTTAAGTAAATTAATGGATTACGTTACAAACTACATTTTGGGGTGTGTAATCTGTAATCTGTAGGGGATTACATTTTAAAAGTAACCTTCCCAACACTGGATATAAAGACTATGGGACTATAATATCTCACCTTAAAAAACGGTCCATATTACACTATTTTCTGATCTCTGTTAAAATGTTTCCTCATCAAAAACATACCTGGAGTTGTGTTTTCTTTCATTCACACAAGTTTAACACACAAACCATGTTGCTTGACCAGCCAGTCCCTTCTACATTCTGTTCGAATCAAGGAGGGACTGGAACCAGACCACAGAACGTGAAAAAAACTAAAAATTTTAGATGATCCAAACACAGCTGCTAATTTGTATCACGTGTCTCTCAAATGCAGAAGACATCTCCTATCGAAAATTCTCCTAACATTCAGAACTAGGGATGGAACGATATCCAAATCTCTCGGTACGACATTATCAAGATATGCATCGCACAGGTATATTTTGAAGAGGCTAATATAATTGTAGATAGGACACTTTTTTGCTTTTAAAATACCTTGACAAGGTTTTGGTGTGAATTATTTCCATCATAATCCCAAGAATTCAAGTAAAAAACATATTTCTTCATGTTGTCTGCACTGAAATAAATCATGGGATATGTAGTTTCCAATGTTTATAAGTTGTTGCTACTATAAAACCATGCATTTAAGCAAAGGAACTTGTAATTCGACATATTGTGACAGTCCACGATATTACTGTGAGACTTTTGATGATATGATATCACGATATTTTGTTTATTGTTACATCCCTATTCAGAACTAAATATATAACTTAATTTAACTGAAATAAGTAATAGTTTGGTGCGTCGATTGTTGATTCTGTAAAGATCAGCACTTTTTTCTCACTTCTTTATGCTGTTTTTTTTTCCCCCTTCTTATTTTTTTTTAAGCAGCCACGTTTATTTTGGACATGAACGGATCATACGTCTCTCTGATTGGTTAATTCGCCTGTCAATCATGCCTTCTGAAATATGGGAGGCAGGATACAGTTTCAGATCCATTCATCTTTGTAAAGTTTTTTCAGAAAGTGTGGTTCTAGCTGGTTAGGTAACAAATCCTATACATTTAGGTTCTTCTCTCAGACAGAAACCACTCCACCTTGTGATGTCATGTGGTAATAGAGCTCCATTGTGTTTTTAAACTCCATACACCTTCAATAGAATTATTTGATGATTCCACTGGCAATTCCAGCCCTGGAATTCCACTCTCCACTCAATCTCCACTGAAGTAAAAATGTAAAATGTAGCTGTTAACTTGAAAACTATAACTTTCTGGCATCATAAGGTGGAAAAGAACATTTTGAACTTTAGGTATGTAGACAGACTAATAATAAAAATGTACTCAAACACGTGTGAATGAAACAAAACACAACTCCAGGTTTGATTTGATGATGTAACATTCTAACATGACGTAAATCTCACAAGAGTCAAGTTTGTGTTATACAGGACCTTTAAACACTAGAATTACTTTTGACATATTTAAGTACAATTTGACGACCCTTATGTTATGAGAAAGTCAAGAGAAATAAAAGATTTTGTTCACATAGAGCCGCTCACATGAACTAAAACAATAATGGCTCTCTGTGGTTGTGTGATGTTGACATGCCCACGCCATGACCTTTCCCTTTCGGGGGGACAGCCTTGCAGCCTGACCCCTGTCTTGGGTTTCCTTATGGGACCTGCCCCCCTCTCTGTCTCCCCTTTTCTCCCCTCTTCCTCCCCCCTCCCCCCTGGGCCTGTAACGAGGCGAGGCGTCAGAGGCATGATTATTTGCACTGACCCGGCTCTGTCTGCACGCCGCGCTGCACTGGTTCCCATTCACACAGTGTGGTGCAGGGGAGGCGCTGGGGCGGTCGAGGAGGCGCTGGGGAGGTTGGGGAGGGCTCTGAAGGCTGGCTCCAGTCAGGCGGCCCTCAGCGGCAGGTTGATGAATGTCCAGGAGTGCGCGGTCCCTGCCACCCAGCGCTGCCCCCCTCACCCACAATGACTTACAGTCTGTAGGGCAGCGGGTCTGTCCCCCTCCAGCCCGAGCGGCCGCCGGGCTTCCTTCCACAAACATCTGAGGTCTGGAGCTGACAGGCGCTGCTCTGCCCCAAGACCCCCTCCGCCGGACCTCCACACGCCCGCACAGGTCACTCACATACTCATATACGCAGCAGGTTCATGCACTGTGCATTTATCAAACACCTGAGCACTACCTGTGGGACACTAGAGACACGGCAGAAAAGACCATTAATTTATTATATGTCTCTGGAAATTTAGGTACAAATTTATAGAAAATACTTGCTCAAAACCTATAAATACAATGAACAAACCATTACTTTACATAACACATTCTGTATGGGGATCTGACAACACTTTTGTTTTGGTTTCTTGACCTCAGCAGTTGTGTCTGATCTTTTTTAGCCCATGAAATTTTTAGAAGATTTAGCCCAAACTTCTTTTTTGCCTGTAGAAATTTTAAAAAGTCACCCCTTGATGTGCAAAAAGGCATGGAAACCAAATCTCTGCTCTCTGCTTGAAGGCTTTGAGAGTGGAGAAGAGGGAATGTTTGAATTGTATTCAACAATATGTTTTGTGTTGTGCTCACATTACTGCTACTTACCTCTAATTATTACTATCTTTGGCTCGGTGACTGAGCTAGCACTCTCGCCTCATATTTCTCCCCATGTCTGAGTGGACACTTTGGTTTCAACTCAAGACATGCACCATAATCAAATACTCCAGATAAAGTCCTGGTCAAGCCTGCCAACAAGACCGCGAAGATGTGTCCCTGAAGAGATGCCCAAAAGCACTGAAGGATGGGTCAAATGCAGAGGACAAATTTCCCTAAGGGGACAATAAACTGTACCGTATTTTTTGTACTATAAGGCGCACCGGATTATAAAGTGCAATATTAATAATGTTGAATTCTCTCGTCTATTTTCATAGATAAGGTGCACCGGATTATAAGGCGCATTAAGCGAAACAAAAGGACGACCCTTGAGACTGATCTCTTAGCCCAGGCATCCACGACTCATTGGCAGATTGAAGCATGACTTCCCTGGTGTTGCCTCCCTGTCTTGTTGAATGTGTATTATTTCGAGAGGCTCCTGAGTACAGTAGCCGTAATGCTCCGACAATCTATCAAGTGGTGCGGCTTCATAGAAGAGCCCTGCACTCCCGCGAGACCCAACACAAAACAGTGCGGTGCAGGACACATTTTAAAAAGCTCTTTAGCTCTTAGCTGCTTAATGTATGCTTATCATACATCATTTGTGCTGGATATTTTATTTGGCAATAATAAAAACATTTTAAGCAGCCTAAACTTGCGGATGTGGTCTAATCTTATGTCTTATGTCATTTTAGACAATTCCTTTCCACTTCTCTGTGTTTGACGGAGCTTATGAAAGCAACATGCCCATCTTGCAGGATTTGTGGACTGGAGCAGGACAAAAAAATCACAGATGCAGGCAGGAGCAGGTATGAAAGTTACAATTCTTTGCCGGCGAGGGCGGGAGCGGGACAGCACAATGTGGGTGCGGGCAGGAGTAGATCTCTACTTCATAGCTTACCAAAGTCGTACTAAAACATTTTGACAGATTTTTCGGCGCCGTGTACCACATAAAATCGGTTCGAGGTCAGTAAGCACAACCAGAATTAATACATAAGGCGCGCTGTCAATTTTTGAGAAAGGATTTTAAATGCGCCTTATAGTCCAAAAAATACCTGAAGATGGGTCCCTGGGCATTGCATCGCAGAAACCAATGCTCCTGACAGGCTGCCCCCGCAGCATTTAAAGACTGGTCAAATGCATAGAATGAATGTATCTATGGGAACACTAAAGGCTGTTTCTATCCCCCCTAAATAAACATTAGTCCGAGTAAGATGCTTTTTTTTTCTCTCTGCAAACACTGTGAATAAAAACCTTCACTATGTTGGAAAATACATGGCACCTCAGATCATTTGTCCAACAGCAAATTACCAAAAATGACGAACGAAAACCAAGTCCAAACTCCACTAAATCGTTAATGAGCTAAATATTTTTATTGTCTTTGTCCTCACATCACGTCTCACCCAATGTGGACCTTGTAAAAGCGAAGTTTGACTGGCCATAAAACTCCTGTATAATGACTTGAGCAGAACAGCACCATTGTTAGAGCTAATCCCCCGCTGCTAACGGCTAATTGCGCTCTATTCATTGTCAGAGCGGAATTGGAGGCTATACGGTCAGCTGATACGCCACTGATGTGTTTTTACTGATGTCAAACACAAATTGCAAGACACGCCAGGCCAGATTTTTCCATTTTGATCGCTCGTATCGGCATAAATTACGCAAGAGGTCACGGCATTTCAATCTCGTTTGGATATGAACTTGTTAGCGCAATTGTCTAACTTGCCCCGAAAGGTTATGCTGATAAAATGGCTGGAGAGACAGTGGTGTGGGGAAAGGGGGGGTTGTAATGTAGTATGTAGACCAGTCAAAATACGCATGCCATTAGAATCGCAATTATTTGTTATTACAGAAAAGCGGGGCTCATTATGCTACTCTACGCTCACGGTAATTTGATGACGCACAAATCGTATTAATGCGGTATTTTCCGTGTTTATCCTTAAATCCTGCTGCCTAGTTTGTCTAAATACGGTTGTATTCCAGGCTGACATTTGTCTTATGTGAAAACTGCATATTGGCTTTATCAAGTGGTAACTATTGAAATGGCTCTGGAAAGGTCATGCCAGCTGGAATATCAGGTTCTGTTTAAGCATTGGGCCAACTGTGAATAGTTCAGTTTTTAGGCCTGCCATCCAATACATGATAGAAAAAATTTAATTATTTTCAGACTCAGTAATTATCATGATTACCTTTCCTTTGTGGTACAGAGTTTTCTTTTGTAGTAATAGTAGAAGTAGTAGAAATAGCAGTAGGTCAGTAATAGAACAGGCATATTATCTTAATTCTGGCAGTTAGTATTGATATTATTGATAGCTACCATTTAGGTTGGCCTTTATTGTCCCCGTAGGTAAATTTGTCTTCTCATTTCATTGATTTATTAGGGCACTGTACAATTACATTACAAAAGCAGTCCGCTTACCAGCTCATTTCCATCTAGTCCTTGAGGGAGAGGTCATAGTGCATTTTATACAGTATATACACTCGTATATACTTGACTCATCCTTCACTGCTGCCAGGGCTACCTGCAGTGAAGCTAAAGGCCCACCTCCAGATCTTGAATGAGTCCTGGTCAGGAGGATTTGACCTATGGTGCATGTTTTGGGTCGATGGAGGAAAGCAGAGGAAACCCACCTACACATCAAGAGAACATACAAACTACACAAAGAAAGGCCCAGTGACCCGAGGATCAAACCCCTGAGCCTTTTTACTATGAGGAGAAAGTGCCGCCATGATACTTCAAATTTGTACTTATTTTGCAGTTTGTTAAAACCTGAAGTCTCAAAGAAAGATCTTTAAAACAAACGTTGAAATGTGAATTTCACACATTAAAGCAGACATGTCAAACTCAGGGACCAAATTTGGCTTGCGATATAATTATATTTGGTCCGCGAGATCATATCAAATATGTATTAGAGGTGGCTTGCCGGCTACAGATTAAGCTATAGAGACATTATTTATTTAAAATGTTGTCATTATTTGATATTATGAGTGTTCTGGATTTGTTGTCTAAGCAAAACTATTATTAAACATTTATTTTAATAAGAAACATTACATATGTCGAAAGAAGAGAAAACATGTAGATGTTGTTGAAAATTTTCAATAAATATTTAGTTTGGACCACAACTTAGTCCCAGTTTTTAATTTTAGCCCTCTGTGAATTCGAGTTTGACACCCCTGCATTAAAGGTACTGATCAGTGATGAAAGTAGCATCTCATTGTCTTTTGTTTATGCCTGGCTTGAATGCATAACTTATTACTAATATTTGACCACTACTTCTGTGTTTTTGTGTTTTCTCCCTAGTACTTGAAGTGTACTCAGCAGTTCTCTTACCGATAGAGCAGCTGTGAGGAGTGGTTACGATAAAGAGAATACACAGCGGAGGAAGAAGAGGAGGAGGAGCTGTTTGAAGCTACAGCAGACAAAGCAGCTGTCACACGTCACTGTCATTTCAATCACCGCGGCAACACACAGGAACATGACAGGTAATTGGCCTAGTTATGTCCTCAACCAGGCTGCAAGAATACAGGCTCTACTGATGTCAAGAGTCAATGAAGGAAGATGTACTGCACTTGAAAGTACTATCTGGATTGTACAAGTACTGCTTACAATTTGTGTTCTCTTTTCTTTCTTTTCAGCCTGCCCCTTCTTCAGAGTAGACAAATGCTGCCTTCGTGTGCAATGGGAATTATAGTTAATACCGCTTGTCAAGTGGAAAATTGCACATGAAAGTCCCTTTTCGTATTTTCTATTGGAGATTTTGGGGAATATTTGGATACCCCATTTCTTGAGATGGAATAACTTTTGACCTCTCGCCAAGGCAGACAGCAGCAAAAAAATGACAAATCTAAAGATGCACCAATCCAGCTTTTTCAATTCAGATAAAATATGTTGGATTTAAGTAACATCTGAGACTCATTGTTGACCAGAGACTGAAAGTAGACATCTAACTTATCACAAAAACTTCTATAGCATGAAACTGTTTTTCACAACATCAAAGGTCCTACATTGTGCAAAATGGACTCTGTGAGCTTTAAATGTTGTTAGAATGTCACTACCTCAATAAAAACATACCTGAAATTGTGTTTTGAGTAACCTTTTATTATTATTCTGTCTATATCTTAATAGTTCAAAATGCTCTGTTCCACCTTGTGATGTCATAAATAGGTAGCTTTTATGTTAACAGCTACATTTTTCCTTTTGTTGAGTAGAGATTGGAAATTCCAGGTCTGCAATAATTCTAGTGAAAATGCATGTTTAAGATTATAGGGGATCACTTCCTGTATTGCCTTTTAAGTTTGATAGAGCAACTGTTGAGGAAAACAACCTTTTGTGTTCATTAGTTTCTGCTTAGATTTTTTTTTTAAAATAGACTTGAAACAGAAATAAAGTCCAGATTATTTACTTATTCCAGTATTAGAAAGCCATACTTGTACAAGGAGTCTGTGCTGACAATTCCAATGACTTTTATACGCAGACTATAGTGGGAGGCTACCGTGATTTAGACTTGGCACCTCTTCGTTGGAGCACAGGTCAGCCAGGCCTTTTGGCACGTTGCACAGTCCAATCAGACTCCATCCAGGGTGTTATCTGGCTAACAAGTCATGACATCATCCCTATCAGTAGTTCTTGTCCTATTTAGTTAGTTTGCTGTAAGATAGATTGGAATATCATGCATTTGTCTGGACATTTATGTATGAGTCTCACAGCTGTGATCAGAGCCCTTATCTTCAAATGACCGAAGTCCAGCAGTGAACTATAGAAGTGATTATACAAAATAGCTGAGTCTAACACAACTCATCTTAAATATACAGGATTTGTGTGTTAAATATGAGTAAATGAAACAAAACACAACTCCAGGTCTGTTTGTAATGAGGAAACAACATTATAACATAGCTCAGAAAATAGTGTAATATGGGACCTTAAAGAGAACAGAGCAAGAGCTTTTATAATCAGCTGACTCTGCACTGTTAAACGCCTCTTTGAAGTGCTTTTCAAAGGGAACACTGTCCTGTCACTCTGCTCATCCTTCTGATCACTTTTAGATCTATCTCTCTCCCCCCAGTACCCCCCGCAGTCACAGGACACATGGGAGATGGAATAGGGGGCCAGCCCGGGTCAGTGCTGCAGTTTACGGGGCTCCTGCTGTGGAGAGAGCTTGACCTGGTGACCAAAAGACCGCTAGCCTCGCACACACACAGAAGTGGCTACTGTGTTGAGAAGTACAATGAGGTTAATTGTGGATTGTTAAAGGGGGGTGGGAGAGATGCAATGCCAGCCGTGCACCACATTACTGCTAATTGCCATATAAACCTGTTGGAAAGAGGCTACAATATAATGGATATGTTTTTATACAGGGTTTTTCTCATGAGTTTAAAGGTCATATATTATGCAAAATTGATTCTTGTGAGCTTTAAGGCATGTTATAATGTTGTTACCTCATCAAAAACATACCTGGAGTTGTGTTTTGTTTCATTCACACATGTTTAATTCATTCGGTATTATTAGTCTGTCTACATCTCCAAAGCTCAAAATGCTCTGCTCCACCTTGTGATTAAGTTAACAGCTGAGTTTCACCTTTAGTTTAATAGAGATTGGCAGTTCCAGGGCTGAAATCATCCAAATGATTCTAGTGAAGGTGTATGGAGTTTTAACACAGAGTGGAGCACTTTCTGTATTGCCACATGACATCACAAGGTGGAACAGAGTATTTTCTGTTTGAGAGAAGAACTCAACCTAAGGGCCAGTCCCATTTCTAATTTCTACCCCTACCACTTGCCCCTTGAAACTGAGCAACAAGGGGCAGGGGTTGAAAGTAAACCTTCAACAATCACATACGTCATCAGTGGTCTCCGTCAGCTTTTACGTAAGCAGACGTGACGGGCTTTTGCCAGAAATCCAACATGCCGTTTACAATTTGTGAACTTCTTTAGTTTCTGTGGTCGTTGGAGCAGCCATCTTGCAGGTGATTCACAAGGCATTCTGGGAAATTGCTCATACCCTTCCGTTTGGAGTGTGCCTTTGAAAAATCTTTGTTTGGAGGGGTATGTAGCCCTACCACTTCCCCCTACCCCTCGGTAACTGGGACACCCTTACCCCTAAATGTGAAAGTGGTATGGCCAAGGAGCGTAGTGGGATTGAGCCAAAAAATTTCCAAGGTTTGTCTGTTAAAGGGACAGTCCAGAATTTTGGACATAGGACCTCATTTCCTAGTGAGCCAGAGTGTTGGAGACGTGTGGAGAAACTTTAAAAATATTCCATCCAGTCCTTGTATTTGCAGACGTCGCTGGTGCTAGACGAGTGCATGTCAATGGCCATAGTTAACCTGCCTCCAAAAACAGTCTTACCCACTCCACAAAACACCCAAAGAAATCTATTACTATGCCAGTCTATTGATGTAACTGTCTGTGTTGACAGAATAACGTTAGAAATAAAACTAATCTTGCTTGTTTTTGTTTACATCAGTCTTTTCCACACATGCGTAGTGGCTGATAGGCAAAAAGCTGGTGGGGCTGCCCGTTTGTGTTGACAGTTGTGTATCTGTCATGAGAGGTTTTGCATTTAATTGTTTTGACATGACTTCATCATTGCACTATAAGTCACGGAATGTTGAGGATCAAAAACGTTATTTTGAAAAGTTAAAACTCGCCGATAACTGTTGATGTTGTACTGTTGTATGACGACTATTGATGTTGTAAGCCAATAACTCTTGACGATGTTGATGTTGTACTGTTGTATGACGACTCTTGATGTTGTACGCCGATAACTCTTGACGATGTTGATGTTGTACTGTTGTATGATGATTATTGATGTTGTAAGCTGATAATTGTTGACGATGTTGATGTTGTACTGTTGCATGACGACTGTTGATGTTGTACACCAATAACTGTTGATGATGTTCATGTTGTACTGTTGTATGACGACTCTTGATGTTGTACGCCGATAACTCTTGACGATGTTCATGTTGACTCTTGATACAGACGCTTTTTGCCTACCAAAGTGACTGTCTTCCTGGACGTGACGTGATCGTGTTTTCTCATATCGCATGAATCGTTGCATGTTGAGGGACTATTTTCTCAGCAACATCGAAATTTTGACTTTGCTGGTAAGATAGGTGCTCGGTGATATCAGTCCAACGCAGCCAAGCTTTATATCACGAAGTACAACTCACTGCTGCTACTCAGACATTAATCCTTCAAATGCAAGGTTAGTTTTATTTCAAACATTATTCTATCAACACAGACATTCACTTCGACAGTCTGGCGTAATAAAAGTTTAGCTTCAGGTGCTTTGTGGAGTGGGTAAGACTTATTTTTAGTGGCATGGACTATGGCAATTGACATGCACTAGCCTAGCACCAGCGACCTCTGCAAAAACAAGGACTGGATGGAATATTTAAAAAAGTGTCTCCACACGTCTCCAACACTCTGGCTAACCCGGAAATGAGGTCCAATGTCCAAAATTCCAGACTGTCCCTTTAAACATGTGTGGATGAAGCAGAACACAACTCCAGGTCTGTTTTTGATTAGGAAACAACATTATTACTGATCAGAAAATAAAGATCAAATTGTACCGTTTTTATTTTTGTTCCCGTATTTAACAAAAACATTCCTCTATTTGAGCTTTTACCACATTATAATTGTACACGGAGAGTACGGTCTAGTGTCATTCACGCAAAACATCTAAAACAGTTCAAGAATGAGCGGGGTGTTAATTATAAATAAACTGTTTTAACTCTTGTGAAAAATAACTTGACAAATGAAGTTGGTGGAAGGTTAGGGCCTTTCCACAAATATGGAAATATGTGACAGATAGTAATTACATATCATCAGAGTTACAATATGAATCTGTAAAGCATAAAGTTTCACAGCGAGCTAGACATTATAACACTAATTCAACTGTATTTTGTTGTATTTTATATGATAATGATAATCAAATAAATCAAATCTAATCTAGTCACTGCCTGGAGACCATGGCAACTAAAACCTGTTATTTTCGCAACCCATTTTCCACCTACAAAACATACTCTAATGATGCCTGTCAGTTTTACAATCTGCTCCCAGTTGCGTACTGTTGTTGTGCTGTTGAGCAAGAACATTTTGGTGTTACAAACATTAAGCAAAAAAACAGATTTGAGGATTTTGAATGTTTAGAGCAATATGGTTTAGCCCTTGTCTGGGATTAAGAATACACACTTTTTGCCTTGAGTAATGAGATACACACTTTACAAATATTTCAGAGTTCAGATGAAAGTGATTGATAGGTGGATGAGCCAATCAGGGACACACGTGGGCCGTATCAAAACAAGTAATACTGCCACTCTTGAAAAAAACAATATCTAAGTAAGATAAAATGACCTGACAAGTAAAATGATTTACCAATGCAATAAGTGAGTTTTTCTTAATTCAAGCAATATTCGATTTTGTTTCTTATTTTAAGTGCAAAAATAAGAAAGTATTGTTGTTTTTCTTTTTTAAGTGTAGCAAGATGTATTTTCATATTTTAAGTACAAAACGTCTTATTCCACTGGCAGATAATTTTACTTGTCAAGTGAAATTTACTCAAATCATGATAAAACTTTCTTAATTCAAGTCATCTTAACTTGGATAGATTTTGTTTTTTGCAGTGACTAATGAGAAAAGATGTTCTTCTCTCAAACAGGAAACACTCTGTTCCACCTTGTGATGTCATGTGGTAATACAGGGCATATATGCTCCACTGTGTTTTTAAACTGCACACACCTTTACTAGAACATTTAGATAATTTCAGCCCTGGAATTACCAATTATTACTGAACAAAAGGTAAAAGGAGCACGAAAAATACAGCTTCATGACATCACAAGGTGGAACAGAGCATTTTGAGCTTTGGAGATGTAGACAGACTAATAATAAAGGATTAACTCCAGGTATATTTTTGAGGAGGTAACAACATTATAACATGACTTAAACCTCACAAGAGTCAACTTTGCATTATATAGAACCTTTAAGGAATATGAAACAAGTTAATAAACACTCAGGTGATTTCTGCTGGCTTTTTATCACAACCACTGACATTAGTGAGAGCATTTTCTGCATAAACCGCTGTGAATAGTCTTACTTGCAACAGGCAGCTAATACTTCTCTGTGCAGTGTGATTTGATTTGGCGGAGTGGCCTTATTGAGCTGAGTTTATGTAATGAAAAAGTTTGTGAAGTGGAATTGGATTTGAAGGATTCGAATGCGCCTAAATGTTCTATGTTGTGATTGATCCATTTATGTGGGCGGGCTGCTTTCTCTGGCTGTATACTGATGTCAAATTGATGTCTGGGACTTTTAGGATTGTTTTGGTCAATAAATGTTTTAATCTTAAGTTGGCATACTGTGTGGCCTGGGGTTGTTTTGGCCTGATCATTAATGCTGAGTTTTTTCAAATATCCAACTGCAAAATTTCTACTCTAAATATAAACGCTTGAACCATCGTGTCAGCATAGATCCATATACAGTTTATTTGTTCATGAACACAGCGGATGCGCACGCAGTCTGAGTGCAGAAATGTGCGGGTTAATATGAAGCCGCAGCACTAGCGCTGTCATCAGAGCACCAAAAACAGTTCATTGCCGTGTAACAAAACAAGTCAAGATGCCAAATCAAACGACAAGAAGAAATGGCTCAAACCCCAGCAGCCGATATACACCCATACCTGATCCACACAATTGGCCACGCCCCCAGGAGAGCCTGAAATCTGCTGAAATCCCACAAGACACCGGCACAATACCAGACAGGACAGCGGCTCTTTCTGTGAGAGACATGCACAGCAGAGCATTAAGTGATACAGTCCAACAATCCCTGTTTTAAAAAGTGGTCTAAGCTTGGAACCAGGCTCTATATTATGAATAGGATTTTTTTTACAAACAAAATGGGTCAATATGAACACTTCAAGACCAAAATGCCGAGGCTCACAGCAGCCATAGAGAGAGAGGCCACAATATTCCAACTTAAGTCAGTGACTAAAATAACTTTTAAGGGCAATTTTGAGACTTAATAATCAATTTTATTGTTTTGGTTTTGGTTCAATTCAACAATGGTTTATTCAAGTGCATTTTTGTGAACAAATTCTTGCTGTAAGCCAGACTACATTAGGCTATTCTTATGTTTACAAGTCTATTTTATTTAGGCCTATTGTTTTTGGTTGTCTTACAGTTCCTGTGTTAAATGTTCTTTAGAAAGTTTATAGATCTTTGAAAGTGTGTCTTTGCATTTTTATTCCATTGTCATTACATTAGTTGAAAATGGTCTCAAAATGTTAAGATTATTGTTTATTGCATTTATTGCCATCATTTCTTGGTCAATTAATCATCCTGGAAAATCTGTTATCATTACAGGCCTATTAGTCTGTTTACATCTCAAAATGCTTTGTTGCAACTTGTGATGTCATGAGGGCTAGAATTATCTAAATAATACTAGTGAAAGTGTATGGAGTTTAAAAACACAGTAGAACACTCCTGTTTTATGACATGATATCACAAGGCGGAACAGAGTGTTTACTGTTTGAGAGATGTGTTTGTGATGAGGAAACAACATTATAACATAAACCAGAAAATGGTGTAATATGGGCCCTATGGATCATCATTTTATTTAGTTTCATATAGGTCTAACTAGATTACATTATTTAAGTAACAACAACAAAAAGCACTTTATTTCAAAGCTGATTCCTTAAAGGTGCATTGTGTACCAAGGAGAAGGAAATAAGGAAAGAGAAATGAGACGGACCATCTGAACAGAAATTCAGCTGTGACCAGACTCATATCTTCCTAAAGTATTGGAGTGTGTATTCTGGTTCCCAGGCAACACAAGAGATTAAAGCATACATTACATTTTTGATCTTTTGATTTTTCAAACATCATAATCACAGCATAAAAAGACTGGCGACCATTTTCTTATCAGTAAAACTCCACTTTAAATCAACCGAACATTCAAAGATTTATCATCATTCTCAGCTTCATTTATTCTCCCAAAATGCTGAAAAGACCCAAAGTTCAAAGCATAAAAGTAGCTGCCTGAGGGACATAGATCTTAACAGCATTGTCCCACACTTTATGACAATACATTATGATATGAGATATTTTGGATAAGGCTGCTACTGTACAGTGTTGGAAAAGTGCAAGCTCATCACTTTAATTAAGAAGATTTGCAAGAAGTTGAAAGAAACGCGATAGCCTGAGCTGACCGGAGACCAGCTCTTTTTGTTGTCTGTTATAGCTGATAAAGTTCTCAGCCACTTAGGCCCATCTATCAAGTGAAAGCAATGCCAAGTGTACTACGTTTTGAAAGAATTTTGGCTCTGATTAATAATATATTCTATAGATAAAATATGTCAGAGTCAAAACAGGTGCTGAAATATGATAATGTACTGTCAGATTAGGCGTTTTGGTTGGTCCCTACACTGGATAAATGGGTAAAGTTGCTTAAAGGAACTGCACTGAAGTAAAATATATCTTTCAAGCAATGAATGCCATTTCGATACCACGACCACTGAAAGAGAAAACGTCTTGGGAGATGGAATGTCCTAAAATTTAAAGGTTCGTTGTGTAACCTTTCTGGTGCTCTGAAATCTTCTTGTCTATTTGAGATGTTATCGGTTTGTTGACAGTATTGCATCAAACTGATCGGTCTCCACAGAAACAAGCTCAGCCCAAGTTACCGGTCAGATCTTTTAAAGGTCCCATATTACGCTACTTTCTGATCATTTACGTTATAATCAGCGAAAACCTAACTGCTGCTGTGTTTTTCTTTCAGTTGGAAAACACTCTGTTCCACCTCATTCATCATGTGGATCATTTGAGGCGCTTAAATTACCAGTCTCTTCTGAACAAAATGTAAAAAGTGTTAACTTTGAAATCTACCGTTTCATGACATCAAAAGGTGGAATAGACCATTTGGAGCTTTGGAGATTAAGGTGGTGTCCACATGATGTTTTTTGGTCGAAACTGTGAAGTTTTTATTTGTTTTGGCCTCTTGCCCACATGGAACCGGTGTTTTGGGTGGGTGGGTTCCAGAGTGGAGAAATCTGAGAACGCCGGTGTTGCGTTGTTGTGTGGACAAGCAAACTTTGCAGCTTTTGGAAACCAATGATGTCGCGACCCCGTCATTGCCACGTGACCAGAAGAGAAATCCATGCAACAACCAGTAACAACCATAACAACAACAACAACCGTGGCAGACAACGAAATTGAGTTTGTGCTGCGGACGCTTTTAAGTTTATTTGCGCAGTTGCATCCAAACCTTTTAATCTACTATGTAGTAAAATTACACGCATTGGACTCTTTTTAACCCACTACCATGTTGAACTAGAAGAGCCATCAGAAGAAGCGCATGCACTCTTTGTAGTATTGTGTGTTCAGTGGCTCTGGCTGTATCCTGCTCACAGCACTGCATACAGGTGTGGCATATGTATTTCACTCAGTGCTCCGTTGTCATCTGGACATGAATATTTATTGATCTGGCATGTGTGTGGATGTGAATTTTTTTCAACCTGCAAAAAAAAAAAAAAATCCAGGAGCGTTGTCGTGTGGACGTAGCCTTAGACAGACTAATAATGCAGGATCTCTCAACATGTGTGAATGAAACAAAACACAACTCCAGGTACGTTTTTGATGAGGTAACAACATCATAACATGATTAAAAGCTCACAGGAGTCAATTCTGTGTAATATAGGACCTTAAGTTACTCAAGGACATGTAAATGACTAAATGTATCTGAGTGAGTACCCACCACTGTTCATATGCAAACAGAAAGGACACAACTGCGGATCACATCATTAGTATACTAGAATAAAAAACATCTCACTTTGAATACGCCACATGTAAACACAGAGCAGAATCGTGACTGCAACATAATATAAAACATTACCATTCCTATTCTGTGTCGGACAAAGCTTCCCTGACATTTCACACAGCCATTCCTAACAAGCCCCTCCACAGTTTCGCTCTAAAGGTCACTCTGTTGGTTTTGCATATTTTTTACCCTCACTGTTTGTCAGATATTCTTAACATTCTACAGCGCTCCACACTACAGTGCCATTCTGAAACTTTACAGATCTGTCAGCAGGGAGTTTACTGTAGAAACTTGCATGATGAGATAATATTGGGGGAAAGACCAGTTGAAGTCAATGGAAAATAAGAGGATTTGCCTGTTATGATGTGCGCCAAACTGTCACAGAGACACATGTAAGATGGTGTAGAGGAAGGATAAGGGTTAGGATTAGAGATGTATAGTTAGCGACTTGATTGTAAATGATCCGGTTTGAGAGTTGTTAAGTACACTACCGGTCAAACACCCTAATTTTTCCAGTTATTTATTGCAGTTCAAGTCGTGCAAGTCCCATGAAGAGCTTGAAATGGTACAAAGATAAGAACTAAACAGCCTGAGGTTAAAATAAAAAGATAAAAGATACAAAACACAAGTTCAAGTCCCATCATTTTTGGTCAGGCCAGTTTCATTAGTTTGTTTTTTAAAATTATTCTGCTGAACAACAATTCAAAAACAGTATCTGATTTTCATTGGTTATTTTCAGTAATTTTTTATTTATTATTGCTTTTCTCAGTTTCAAGTTAGTTCAGTGATCATTGTTGATTTTTCTCTCATTACCAGAGGGGTATCAACAATTTTGTCCATGTCTGTATGACCATCAAACTATCATGCAGTCTCACATAAAGTAAACATGAATGCAATGTGTAGTCTGATACATTTAATAAGGGTCACATGATATGAGATAAAGACATTTGATAACTATATGTTGTATTGCAAACTATATCATGTCAATATTTACATTTTGACTTAATAAGTTGAGCAAAATTAAAACTTATACGAAGACCAAACTGGGTTGAAGGAGACCACAATAAGAAAATAGTGAATAAAATCTACTATTTTCGCATCTACACATCAAAAAACTAATTTCTTTTCATATAGAGAACTTTTATTTTTGTGATTATTGATCATGTAAGATATATTGTTCAGCTGTATCTTTCTCCTTCTCATTACATTTGATTCCAACATGCAGTAAATCAAAGTTTAGAGGGGGAAAAGTGAACATTCACATTCACATTTTACTCTTCTGATTTCTTTTATCATGTATTATATTATTTTTTGTACATTCACTTTACCCATTTCTGCATAAAATACAAGTCACTGCAGTATTGCTATATGGCTATGTGAAAAAAAAAAACAATAAAACATGAATAAGTACTAAATAAGGCCAAAGCACACATTTAAAATATTTTTAGTATTTTAAAGGATAATGTTTGGAGGTGCTTTAGCGCTATTGACGCCTGGGCTCCCTCCACTGCTGCTCCACTACGGCTGCTCCACGATGACGCTTCAGGGAATGGAGCTCCTCTCACGTTGAAAAGAGTTCAGAAGTTTGCTCCTGCACCCTCCTGGACAGTTTTTTATTTTCTTTGTTGATTTGATCTCCACCAACATCATTACAAGTGGTTTGAGTCTCCACTGTAGGTTCTTTAAGTTTTTCTTCCAACTTCTCATAGTCTTTCCTGGTGTGGGCCAGCTCTTGTCTGAGCTCTACTGCGTCTGCCACTGACTTGTTATACAGATGTCTTATTTCCTTGTACGCACTAACTTGGTTTTCCAGCTCTTTCTCTTTTTTCAGGAGGTTAGCTTTGACCTCTTTCAAAATTACAGATGCGCAAAGTAACTTTCTTGATGGCATGCACCAGCTTAACTCCATGCCATGGTGATGTTATTCCTTTCCTTTAAATGTTCCACAATATTGCAATAAACTTGTCTTTTTTGCATTTGTTCAGTCATAGGTGTTGCTAAAAACACATTTTTACTGTGAGCGACTCATCTCTCCACAGATATGACCTGATGGCATCACCTTGTCTTCATGAAGATAAGTTTAATGCTATATCCTGAACCATTCTAGATAAAGCAATAGCATCTCCATGGAGACAAGCGTTTGGAAAACCCTCTAGCCAAAAAGTGACATAGTCTACCTTTAAGTAAAGTGATTATGGTTAGTATATTTATTTTCTAGCAACCTTTTATTTCTGGGCCATTGAAATAAACATTTATAAGTTGTCCCTCTGGTTGAAGTTTGAAATACTCTTCAAGCCAAAACTAACAAAAATAATTTTGTGTAATGAAATGCTAAATTACATTGATTTTAATAGCACTAATTGTATAATATTCAGGTTCAGATGTTTTGCGTGGTGTTATCAGATGTCGCTGGTGATGGTTAGTATAAAGTAGTTGCACAATTTTAAACTCAAGCAAAGAAAACCTCAAACAAATTTAATGAAATTCATCTCTTTGTGAAAGACATCATTGGTGTGCCCTTTTTAAACTGTAGGATCTTTCTCAAATTCTCAAACATTGTAGGATTTTTAAATAATGGTTATGGTCAGTACAGTTTCTATTACCGTAAGGGCCCAAAGTGTCCCCTGTAAAAGTGCCATATATCATGTTACCACTGCACTGATTTGACTGGTGGGCTCATGTGGTTCCAGTCAATTGGTTTTAGATAAAGACAGCATTGTTGAGATCTTGTACCATAATTAATTATATTGTATTTTGTATTGTATTGTATGTGTGTGTTTGTTAACTGTGGAGAATGTGGCACAGAGATAGATTTCATAACACAATGGAGGGACTGTACAGTGTTTGGGTACATTTTGGAATGATAAATTAGTTAGGTTTTGTAAAGAAAACATGTTATTTCAATCAATTCATCTTTATTCATTTTTAAAAGACAGCCATACCAGTGTCTCCACATTTTGGACTGATATCGGATTGCACTGAATCTCATATTTGTGAGTGGCATTATTATTTCATTCTCTGATTTGTTCAGCCTGCAAATAAAACTCTACATTCAAGTTCTTAGTACAGCTTGAAAAGTGTTCTCTCATGCAGTAACAAACATCTCAGTATGATACTTGCTAGTGTGAAACAGTAGAATGAATAGCCAGATTTTAAATTATGTATCCTAGTAATTTCAATAGTCAATTAAAGGGACAGTCTGGAATTTTGGACATAGGGCCTCTTTTCCTAGTGAGCCAGAGTGTTGGAGACGTGTGGAGACACTTTTTAAAATATTTCATCTGTCCTTGTATTTGCAGAGGTCACTGGTGCTAGGTTAGTGCATGTCAATGGCCATAGTTAGCCTGCCACTAAAAACAGTCTTACCCACTCCACAAAACACCTGTTATTACACCAGACTGTCAATGTAAATGTTTGTGTTGAAAGAATAATTTTAGAAGTTTAACCAACCTTGCATCTGAAGGATTTATGTCCAAGCTGCAGCAGCGAGTTGTACCTCCTGATAGAAATCTTGGCATCGGCGGACTGATATCACCTAGCACCTATCTTACCAGCAAAGTAAAATTCCGCTGCTGCTGAGAAAATAGTCCCTCAACTTGCAACGATTTATGCGATGCAAGGTTAGTTATATTTCAAACATTATTTTATCAACACAGACATTTACATCGACAGTCAGGTGTTATCATTTTTTTGCTTCAGGTGTTTTGTGGAGTGGGTAAGACTGTTTTAGTGGCAGGATAACTATGGCCATTGACATGCACTAGCCTAGCACCAGCGACCTCTGCAAATACAAGGACTGGATGGAACATTTTAAAAAGTGTCTCCACACGTCTCCAACACTCTGGCTCACTAGGAAATTAGGTCCTATGTCCAAAATTCCAGACTGTCCCTTCAATTAATTCGCAGTGCATGTCTAGTCCTAGTATCCATTTTCAAAAACTTTGAAGATTGAAGATTTTTGGAATCAGTGCAAAAATATAGTTTAGCTTGTAACATTTAAAAGTATTCGAATTAGTGTTATCTCTCAAGGTGTCCATGGTAGAAAGGGTTTCAAAGGCACACTGTTTCAGACACTTTTTTTTTTTTTTTTTCAAGAGTCTTCATCTGAAGTCTTTCAATCTACTTTCAATCTCCTCTATAATTTGACATGACCTTTAACCTTTCTTGTTCTATATAGCGACTGTATTTAATGTCACCAAAGTTACACCAAAGTTACACATATAAATCTTGTAAGACTTGTAAGACTTGTTCACATGCCCCTGGGCCCAGATCCCAGTCTCAAACGTGGATAAGGGCCCTAGTTATCTGGAGCTTTATAAATGACCCTTTCTGTCATAATCGGGGCATGACAGGGGTTGTAAAACAGCAGTGCGTTGGATCAAATGTGCAGACTCCCAGCATGCTATCAGCGCTGTTAACCGGGCCAGTAAAGCACCCCCCTACGAGAGGTCAAAGGTCACGGTGTTGGGCTCTGGACAGACGCCACGGACTGAAGGAAAACAGGTTTAATGTGACGACCGCCTCAACGCTGAACGCTCTCTCAAACACACAAGAAAGTGAAACCTAAGTATTATACACAGCAAAAACTAAAATCTAGCCAAGTTAAGATGATGCGAATTAAGAAAGTTTTATCATGATTTGAGTCAATTTCACTTGACAAGTAAAACGATCTACCAATGAAAAAACATTTGAAAATACATCTTGCTGCACTTAAGATAAGAAAAACAACAACCCTTTCCACTTAAAATAAGAAGCAAAATCACACTTATTCCATTGGTAGATCACTTTACTTGTCAAATTGAAACTACTCAAATAAAGTAAAACATTCTTAATTTACAGAGATATTGCTTTTTGCTAGCCTGATTCATCAGACGGGTTCATTTTGTGGAAACTGTCTGACTTCGCAGCATGAGGATTTGTTCGCTCGATGGTAGGCAGGTACTTTTTTTAATTAACCAATCGCTGCTATTTGGTTGTGACGTATGTAATGCGCCACTAATGGGGCTAACTGGTATACTCAGCTTTTCCCAAATCGTGTAGGAAGAAGGACAATAACATCTTTCCCCTTGATAAAATTTGCCAAACATTCTCTTTGTTCCAGTCCTCGATCTCGAGAATCGTTGCCAATACAGAATGTATCGCTCTTCGCTGATTGGCTGAACTCATACTTCCGGGGTTCTTGCAAACCGATTCCTAACCTAGTCGCTGGAGAAAAATGAAATTGAGCAGAGGCACTAGGTGGCGCCAAGAAAAATGGACAAATACTGATCAACTCTACTCTGACAATATTTAAATCCAGGCTCAAGGTTTTTCTGTTTTCACACTCTTGTCCCTTCTCTTTTAAAGGTGCACTGTGCAATTTTTAGGTTAGGGGTCTGTCAACAGCTTGTTTCTATGGATATGTCATTGCTCTGCCTAGAATATTCCACAGTATAGCATTAAACAGCTCTACCTTGCATTTATTCAATTACAAATGGTTTTATAGCTCAAAAATACCTAGAAAAACAGGCGTTCTGACTGTGAGCGAGGTCGCCTCCCCACAGATCTGACCTGTAACTTGGTCTGGTTTAGTCTCCATGAAGATAGGAATGTTTAATACCATACTGTGGAACATTCCAGACAAAGCAATAACATTCCCACCAAAGAAAACCATTTGACCCACCACCAGAAAAGTTACATCTAAATAAGAAGTTGCACTACAATAATAATAAAGTTGGTTTAGCTTTAATCAGTATTAAAATGCATAAAAAATATAAAGAAAAAAAAGCATTTGTCACATACAGATAGCCTAATGAAAGTTGAGCTTGAGGTAAGGTTGTATTGTTATATTAATGTAGTCTATAACTGTAATTAAAAAATGACATTCAAGGGCGCTGCAAGGGTCTTTCCGAGCTCAAAGCCAAATTTACTGTTCCGCTCGCTAATAAAATCTGTGAAAATGAAAAAAACAAGAAAAATATTAACCAGAATTACAGGAAAAGAACATTTTAATCTAGTTTTAATAGAGCAAAATAAAATAAAAAATACTGTGTGTGAAAAGTTTGAGATCCACTGTTTCATTAAACAATCATCATCATCATCATTATACAAACAGACCATAGCATACAAGCTTCAATAAAGGGTTTAATTTATGATTTTAACTTTTATCTAGCACTTCCATTTTCACACTCTTCAGTCACAGTCGCCTTGGGGCAGATTGGCAGTAACATGGCTGCCATTCACCGTCTATATTTTCTGTACCCGCCAATCACAACACAAAACATTCACAACAACTGCATTGTGCTACATGTTAAAGCTGTGGCCTGTTTAAAACACAAAACTAGTCACATTTTAGTATGAACTATAATTATTTTACCTCAACACATTTGATCATTTGTCAGCGTGGAGAGATCCAAAAATGTTGTTATAATGGAAGTTAATGGGGCAAGGAGTTAGTGGAAAACAAGCAAAACTGAAAAATTACCAAAGTGACTGTTGTTACTAATCTGTGACATATCCAAGACTGTAATAAATGTCTAAATAAATTCAGCCTGCATGCGTTTTGATATGGCTATCAAAATATTAAAATATCTTTTATTCTATTTATTTATTTATTTTCGTATTTTGGGTCAGAGCTGAAGTGGATTATGTATTTTCTTTATTTATTTATTTGACAAGGACATTGCACAATAACTGTACTGCACAGACCAGATTTAGCTACAAAATCATTTTCATTTGCAGTCCCTGGACAGAGGCAAAGTGACAGCAGGTTAACAGTGTGCAGGTACTTCATAAAATGGTGCGTGTAACAATTTAAAATGTAAGGTTATTATTAAGGTTTGACTTTAAAATGTCCCAGAGTACTACACTCCCTCACAGATATAGATAGAGCGTTCCAGGCCTCTGACAACACTTCTGTCCAAAATAGGGATGATTGTTGAGAATTTCGTCGATCACGTTCATTTTTAATTGACAAACTGAATGTAGGTTGCTGTGCAGGTGACAGCGCAAACACTGGAGTTATGGCCTCACAGTCCCACGTTTCAGCTCTAGCACCTCCCTGGAGATCACTGTACCACTCAGTGAGTATGTTAACATGTACATCAGTATGCTGGGTATAATCTTTTTTTTTTTTTTTTTTTTTTTGAGATTTTGTCATGGTGCGTGTATATGCAGTATCCCGGTTACTGCAACGTAAAGTTGAGTGTGCATGCATCCAAAAGACAAACACTTTTCAGTCTTTTCATCACAACAGTAGCCAAAATAAATAAAGTGACCATCAGAAATAAAGTGAGTGAAATGACTGTTAAATAAAGAACTAAAAGCAGCTCTAATAGTTTATGTAAATGAGCCATGCGGTTTTAAGTTTCGTTTCTGTAAGATGTAAACAAATGTGCGCAAAGCTGCATTAAACACATTATAATCTCAAACGGGCTGATGTGGCTCTATAGTGGTTATGGTTTATATGTTGTAAAGTTGAGTTTATTTATGCAGATTACTAATAGTAATAATGATGATCATTTTAATACAAAAACGTTAATGATCACGCGAAAATCGTTAATTGTTAATTCTCTCAACAGTCGATTAACAAAATTTTATTGGATGTCCATCCCTAGTCTAAAACGTGCTGAGTTAAACAAAAAAAAAAAGTTTGTGAAATAATAATTAATCCAAGCAAAGTGTGTAAAAAAAAAGCAAAGAATGCCCCCCGTCTCGGTTTAGTGTGTTGTGAAATCTGGAAACATAAAACCATACCATGATACAAGGCGGCGTAAATCAGCCGGCGAGACATGTCATAGCAACATCACACTCAATAAACAAATGTAGCTAAGGATTTTATATTATATACAAGAATGAATATGGTAAACACATTTGACTGAGAGACAAAGCCCCCAAGCCTAAACCCATCCCCACAGTCCCCTGAGCTGTGTGTTCAGATTAACCCTCATAAATTAGCTCTGGTCAGATCCGTGCTGTTTTCACTTGCAAGACGAGCTGCTGTAAAACGCAATTTCTTCAGTCTTCATGAATATTAACGGAGAAAAATCGAGAGCTCGGATTTTGTAAAAAGGTCAATGGACTTTTTTTCACGCCCGGAATAGTTGCTGTGCAGATTTATGAGTCAGCTGTGGCAATGACAGCAGCAGAGAATAAAAGAAGGACCACAGGAGATGATGTAAACATTGCATAGACAATATAGTGGAGCTGTCTGGAGAGTACAAAGGAATTCATTTTCAGTTTGAAGACTGAATTATACCATGACTCCCTGAACGCACCGCTATTGTGTGAGCTACAAGAAGAAATAACAGTGCACCAAATAATATGTTTCTATCGGCTTTGCTATTCTTGAAGTTAGACACAAGTTTAGACTGATCATTTAGACGTGTTTAACCTCCACTGCACATTTCCTATAGGGACAGCAACTGCAGATCAGTGAAGAAGAAGAAAAGGTGAAGAGAGAAGAAATAAAATGAAGATACAGTGGAGTGGGGAGATGTCTATATACTGCATACCTGTATAGAGTACAGAGAGAATGGTGACAAATAAATACACAAATATGCCACAGTATGTAACTTATCTGAAGGTTAGCAGTTCGAGCCCCGCTCTTGGCATAAATATCATTGGTTGAGCCCTCAGATTCACTGATCCACAGGTTGGTGGTGCGATTCCAGCTCCCACCAATGAAAACTGCTGTTGTATCCTTGGACAAGACACTTAACCCAGTGGTGGAGTTAACAATTTGGGGTCCATAGGCAAAACTGAGTTTGGGGCCCTCACTATAATGCACTGTTTTGTTGTTTGTTTGTTGTTGTTGTTGTTGTTGTTGTTTAGATTTATTGTCTGTTTTTCCTCATTGTTCTTGAGACACATCCATCTATATCTGAATTAGGATGGACTGGAAACTTGTCTTATTAGGAAGCTTACTAGAAAACCAGAGCTGAAAGTATGTTTTATTTTTATTTTTTTACATCCATTACATATGATTATGATTATGATTATGATTATGCTATGATTATGTTCAAATCAAGGTCAAGCTGATTTGTCCGTTCTAATGTGAAAGGGGGAATGTTTTGACAGTTAAAATAGATTTGACAATCAGATACTACTTTAACTTTTTTGTTTAAAAGTAAACTACTTTCATTTAATGTCATATTGAGAGAAAATCAAATTGCTCGGAGGCCTCGGCCATTAGTGGCACTGAGGGAAATTGTTTGGGAGCCCCCTCCAGGTTCGGGGGCCCTAAGTGGCCGCCCACTGTTGCCTAATGGTAGCGCCACCTCTGACTTATCCCACCTTAGCCCTTGTGTCTGTGTACTCTGGTGAATGTGTGGGTGATTCCTTGATGTAAAATGCTTTGAGCCTTGAAGGTGGAAAAACACTATATAAAAAAGTGACTAAAATAAAAGCATGTTTTTTAGTTGTGTTTATTGCACTGAAATATTTGTTTTCTTACTGTGAGCGGGCTTGGATCTCCACAAACCCTCCACAGAGTATTATTTGGCCTTAAGAGAGCGTCCACCTGTTTGTTTCCATGGAAATGTTCCTTTGGCTCTAATCTTTACATGGGATGGCATAAAACAATTTATCTCCATGGAGGCTGTTCCAAAATATGTTTTTCTGTATTCCCAGGGAATCATGCAGATGATGTGCCACCTCTGAAAAGATAAGATAAGAAAACCTTTATTTGGTGCACAAATGGGGAAATTCACATATTGCAATGCACAGTTTAAGAATAGCAAGAGAATAGAAATAGGCACTTAAGCATTTAAAAAAGTAACATACTGTACCTTTAACCATGAAATCCCTAAAATACCCTTTCTTATCTTGTGTATCAAAGGTAAATGTTTATAGATAAACAAGAGAAGATATCCTATTTTACATTTTAACCCTAAAGGACTTACTTCAAAATCATCTTTATTCATCTGCACGTTATAAGAGAAGTCAAGACGCTGTTCCTGTTTTAAAAGTTTAAAAATTCTTTATTAAACTGGGCTGAGTCATGATTAAATCCCTTAATTAAAGATTACATGTAAAGTGGCTTTTTTCTTGCAAATGTTAACTGGCACCCACCAACGTGCACCTCCAACATTGATTAACTACTAACACACAAACTTCATGAGCAGTGTGAACCTTTTCTTTCTTCACTACACAATTAAAATGTGTTGCTGGTGTCTAGATCTAAAAAAAAAAAAAAAAAAAAAACATGACTTAAAGGTGCACTGTGTAGCTTACATTTATTCAATTACAGGTGGTTTTATAGTTCAAAAATCCCTAGAAAAACAAGCATTCTGACTGTGAAAGGAAATACATCTCCATAGAGAAAAGCATTTGACGAACCCTTCAGTAGAAAAGTTACACAATGCACTTTTAATGTGTTTAAATGAGCTCTGACCTCAGTGTGGACTAAATGAGTGGTTTTGGACGCCATTTCAGACTATTAAAAGAAGCATCTGGCCACTGTCAAGGACTTATCTACTCTGCCTGAGGAGTGTGTGAACGCACAGTACCTCATAATTCAAGTCCACTCAGCCAAAAGCTTCGTCTCGCACTTCTGAAGGTCAATCTGACAGAGTTTAGCAGTTGGTTCCCAGCTGTCCTTGAGCAAGACACTTCTCCCACCTCGCCTTCAGAGCCAGACTCAGACAAACTTTATTGATCTACAAGGGAAATTATTTGGACACAACAGCTCAATAGCTCACACATCACAATAAATATAATAACAAAGAGCAACAGTCATGGAAATCCTGGAAAAGTGATGGAAATTGAAAATGTCATTTTCCAGACATGGAAAAGTCATAGAATTTTGTAAATTCAATGCTAGATTTGGAAAATTCATGTATTTTAGTATCTCTTTCACGCAACTACAGTGTTCTGTTAAGTAATCATTTGGCTGTTATGATTATTTCCAAACATCTGCGCCTTTTGTTTAAAAGAGACGACAATAAATGCACTGACAGTATTATGAATGTTAAATACTATAATACCAAACCATAAGTTAAATTTCATATTTAGCCCTAAAAGTATATTTTACACATGTAGGCGCTGTAAAGTCATGGAAAATTCACTTAAGGTTATGAAAAAGTCCTGGAAAAGTTTTGAAAGTTTGTCAGTGAAAAAAAGTAGAAATCCTGAACAATAAAACTAGTAATAATAAATTCAAAGTAAATAGCAAAAATATCAAGAGGTTGGTTCCAAATGAGGCATGAATATGGTTTGTGTGTGAGCAATTAGCCCAGGGTTATGGAACACATTTCTGCAGAAAACAAATAACTACAATGCAAAGTAATTTTTTGTTTTGTAATTTAACTTAATTTATTTATTTAGTTTTACTTTTTATCATTATTATACTTGTTTCTGTCATCATTATGAGTTGTGACGTTGTGTATTCATACTTTGCAGTGATCACGCCGGTGGGTAGGGGTGTGGAAAAATATCAAAATATCAATATATCGCATCGTTTAATGTGATGACACATACCGATATCGGGGGACTGCTATATTAATATATCACCAAGAGTATTTTTTGGTAAATTTTACTAAATTATTTTGTGACAGCTACAGTTTTGTTGCTTGTTTAGAGGAAGGAAACTCATTTATGCAGCACATTTGACATTTTCACTGTTTTTGATGTTTAAAATATTTGTTTTTCATATGAACTTTGCACAAAAAGTGGTTTAACAAAGACTTTTCAAATCACAGCCATGATTTAGAGTTTTTTTTTACTGAACCATATCAAATTGATTTGAAATATATCGTATTGAATCGTATTGTGGCCTTTGTATCGAGGTATGTATCACATTGGCAACTTCTTAATGATACTGAGCCCTACTCTTGGGGTTCTACATATATCTCTATTGGCAAGATGTTCAGCAGTTACCATGGTAACAAAATACACACATGAGCAAACACAGACAAAAAATGGATTTAAACCACACATTTTCAAGAGCCTGTGATCTACATGAGCTTCAGACAGACTATCAACTGAGTTTTCCCTTGGTCTTTTTTAATGCTATTATCTTTGTATGTTTATGTATGCTATGGGTATTTGTCCTTGCATTGGAGTTTGTTTATTCAAAAAAAATAACATAATACAACCCTCTGACCTCTTTGTTGCACATGATTTATCCTTCCAAGCACAGAATCTTCTCCAAACATGGTAATCCGCAGGTTCCTCTCCCTCTCCTCCGCTCAGCCTTGATGCTCTGAGCCTCTGGGGGGTAAACCTGATAATGGGAGCGTGCTATTGGACAGGGATGGGGGGGTCCTGGTACAGTATTTGAGAGCTGCACCTGCTGTTGCTCTGTGCTGTGCTCCAGAGAGAACAGACCCCCCACAGAGGGACATCATTAGAAAAAAGGAAATGTACGATGTGTCAGTAGAGCACTGCCGAGGTACACGGACTACCAGCTCTGAAGGTCATCTATTCTCAAGACTCAAAAATACTACTACCACTACTACTAATAAGAATACTACTTGTATCTCTACTACTGCCTCTACTAAGCAACAATGTTTAGATGGTTCTGGGTCTCACTATAAAACCTCTTGTATGCTAATTTTTGTACAAAAGCAAACAAAGAAGCTCAATAGTGACTGCCCTCTCTTAGCCTGATTCATCAGACAGTTTCACTTCGTAGAACCCATCTGACTGATTATGCTTTTCCCAAATCCCATAGGAAGAAGGGCAATAACGTCTTTCCCCTTGATAAAATTCACCAAACATTCTCTTTCTACCAGCTTTAAATCCTCAATCGTTGCCAACACAGAATGTATGTCTCTTCGTTGATTGGCTGGTGCCCGAACTCGCACTTCTGGGGTTTTTTGCGAACCATCTAGTGTATTCTGATTCCTGACCTAGTCGCTGGAGAGAAATTAAATTGAGCGGAGGCACTTTTAGAAAATTTCAAATATTAAGTATTCTGTCTCCACTAGTGTTTCGGAACTAGCTTTACAGATAGCGAACAATGTCCTCAATAAGCACCCAGGAAGCTTCTTGCTGTTTTGGACATTTACTGAAGGGTTGATTGTAAAACTGTAACTTACAAAAAATAAATGCATATTACAATGATGTCTTCACATTTAAACGAACAAAGAACAAGCAGAGCTACATAAAACAACATAGAGCAACTCAACAATTCAAAATATGTACAACAACAGCAATAACATCACAAAAAACATCTATAAAACAGGCGATTAGCATCATGCTAAAATTAATGGAAATCTCTATAGACAGGCTAACGCTAATAGCATATTCAATTTTATCAAGAATCTCAAATATAAAACAACCCCAAGTGCTCCATAGAGTGAGTTAGCATGTTATAGTATTACAATACTCACAGACAGATATTTCTATGGCCCCAAAAAACAGTTCACAGACTAAAACACTGACAAGAACAGTTGAAAAGTCAAGAACAATATAGCGGCTAAGGTAGCTCAGAGTGGACAAAATAGATAAACTCAAAACAGAAATATTCTCCACTGGGGGCAGAACATTAAGAGTTCAAAGACATCGTAAAGGCCAAGCAGCTATATCGTAACTAATAATGAAGTATAATGTTAGTCCAAAAAGCACACTTAAAATATAACATTCTGCAAAATGATTTAATAAATTAGTGGTTTGAGAAATAGATTTTGCATAAAATTATAGGTCTTGTGGTCATTAGTCACCATGTAACTGATTAGCTCTGACCAAGGTTTAAAACTTCAATGTTTTTTTTGTCTATTCGAAAAATGAATGAAAAATGTTGTTCTGGAACCTGTGGGTGGGCGGTGTCACTGCTGAGCTCTATACACGAGGTCATTATGGTCTTGTGTGATTATTTTAAAACTTGAAAAACAGAACTAGTTCCTTTCTAACAGTTTGCAGAACATCCTAATTATTCACCATGACGAGTTTATAAGAGCTTTTCACAATGTTGAGAAGCCAGAGCGGATTTTTGCCTTCACAGTAAAGCTAACAATAACTAGCATGCCAACAGTGCACCTCCTGATTATCAAACAATCAACAATTAATCATTAGATGCAGGCAAAATCAGAAAAAAAAATCAAGTATATGCCCTTTAAAATATAAGAATCTGCAAAATTATTTAATAAATGAGCTGTTTGAGAAATATGTAGCTGATTAGCTCTGACCAAGCTTCAAAACTTCAGTGTGTTTTTTTTTTTTTTTTTTGTTTGTTTGTTTTTTGTTTTGTTTTGTTTTGTCTATGGGAAAAAAAGAATGAGAAGTTTTCTTTTGGAACCTGTGAGTGGGCAGTGTCACTGCTGAGCTCTATACACGAGGTCTTCATGGTTTTGTACCTGATTTTTTAAAACTTGAAAAACAGAACTAGTTCCTTTCTAACAGTTTGCAGAAATCCAAAGATATTGCTCACTTACTTTATGAATTCAGAACATTCTAATTATTCACTGTGAAGAGTTTATTTATAAGAGCTTTTCACAATGTTGAGAAGCCGGAGCGGAGTTTTACCTTCAGAGTAAAGCTAACAATAACTAACATGCCAACAGTGCACCTCCTGATTATAAAACAATCAACACTTATAATTAGATGTAGGCAAAATGAGAAAAAAATAAATAAAAATCAAGTACATGAACTTTAAAACATAAGATTCTGCAAAATGATTTAATAAATTACCGGTTTGAGAAACAGATTTTGCATAAATTTATAGGTCTTGTGGTCATTAGTCACCATGTAGCTGATTAGCTCTGACCAAGCTTTAAAACTTCAATGTTTTATTTTCTTTTGTTTTGTTTTTGAGAAATTTTGTTTTAGAAGCGGGGTGTGGGTGGTGTCATTGCTGAGCTCTGTACAGAAGGTCTTCATGGTTTTGTACCTGATTTTTTAAACCTTGAAAAGCAGAACTAGTTCCTTTTTAACAGTTTGCAGAGGTCCAAAGATATTATTGCTCACTTACCTTATCGCTTTGTGTTGCATTTTTGTATGAAAAGCGCTCTATAAATAAAGTTTGATTGATTGATTGACACCTTACGAATTCAGAACATCCTAATTATTCACTGTGAAGAGTTTATTAGAGCTTTTCACAATGTTGAGAAGCCGGAGCGGAGTTTTACCTTCACAGTAAAGTTAACAATAACAGCATGCCAACAGTGCACCTCCTGATTATCAAACAATACACACTTAATAATTCGATGCAGGCAAAATGAGACAAAAACATAAAGTGGAGGCCCTTTAACTAGTGGTGACATTCATAACAGAAATGGCTGGCTCTATGTACTGAAACAATTGAAAAGCACAAACAATATAGAACAAGAGAAGGATGGCAGACTGGATGTGAACAAACAGCCAAAACAGGTTGTAATTCATTTCCTGTTTGTTTGTTCTATCAGTGTTATAATTATGTTTGGTAATTGACTTTTCACACTAGAACTGTTTGCAAAATAAATAATGGCTTTTTCAGTTCAGTTCAGTCTGTTGTCACTATAATTCAGGCTGGGCGGGTAAACTTCAAATATTTTTGTACACTTGTCACCAAGAGAGTTTTATTCAGACTATTTCTACTGTAGTATTTGACCCATCTTTCAGCTTGTGCAGTACTTCTGGGGCATCTCCGGATTTATCATAGTACATAAAATCTCTGTT
Source organism: Boleophthalmus pectinirostris (assembly GCF_026225935.1). Classification (NCBI taxonomy): domain Eukaryota; kingdom Metazoa; phylum Chordata; class Actinopteri; order Gobiiformes; family Gobiidae; genus Boleophthalmus; species Boleophthalmus pectinirostris. The sequence goes on from NW_026571095.1 coordinate 10,099,787, forward strand.
CATCAGCTTTTAATGGTGTTCTCGAATCATTAGTTTACTTAGAGTTGTATTTTTATTAATTCGTGCGTCTTTGAGTCGTCCTGTATTGTCCTGCATTTGAGTGCTCAGAAAATTCCTGTTTTCACCTACCCCCTATCTCCTCCCACTACTGGATTTGTTATTATTTTTAAAAATCACTTTGGGTTATTCATGCAGTGTGTTTCAAAATGGCCTCATAACAATTTTTCAACAAATAAAAAATGGAACCGAGAATGTGCCGCTTGTTAAGAGATGAAGTGATTCTGTGGTTTTGAAGAGTACCTCAAACGACCTGTTTCTGTTATTAAGCTGTTTGAGATCAATATTGCGGTTTACAAAGAACAAAATGTTAAAAAATAATCCGTTTGTTATTGATACTCTGAAGTGACATCATGCCGGGGACTTTCTACATGTGTGTGTACACGTGGAATGTTCACAATGCACAAAGGTTTAAGGTGCTCTGAAAACTCAAGGAAAAAAAGACACATTTTCAGAAGCCTGTGATCAATACGAGTGTTTGTGTTGATACTGAACAAAAAATGTGAGAGTGACTAACTGAAAAACTGTTTCAAAACTGCTCACTAACTTGTGACTGTAATTTGATTTGAGACAGATTTGTTCAGCACAAACAGCACAACTCACCTATTGTAGTTCAGTAATTCAGTTCTTTCCGGTCAGATTATCTTAAAATGAAGATCAGATTAAAGTCTACCAAAGCCTCAGACAGACCGGTTAGCGTTGCACCCCAGGGAATGTTGTTGAAACTAGCTGCAAAATATCAAGAGTCTAATACTTACTGTATTTTTGGGACTATAAGTTTCACTTTTTTTCATGGTTTGGGTGGTCCTGTGACTTAAACTCAAGGTGTGACTTATGTATAAACATTTTCTGACAGAGGGCATTCTAGGCTTGTGTGTCAGTATCTGCTATTACTCCTGTCACTTCACTCGTGCACATGTCTCCTGCAGAAAGAGCCTCTGTCCTGTCTGTACCATGTCAGTCGATTGCACCATTACTTCTGTACCACTGAAAATATAACATTTAAACAAACTTATAAAGACTGAACACAAATGCCCCCAAAATGAAGATCATATTTTGCAGATTACAAGCTGCAAGTAGTGACATATGCAGCCAAAAACGGTAATCAAGCAGCAGAAAGAAAGTTTGGAGTGAGTGAGAAACTTGTGACACCGGGAGGATGCACCATGCAACTCTGCTGAAAGTTATTGGATGGATCAACAAAGCCTGGACTTCAGTGACACCGAAACCATCCTGTCGGGATTCAGAAAGGCCGGAATAATTCTAACTGGAACTGATGCTGAGTCTGATGACAGCTACACAGAAGAGGAAGTGGAGCTCTGTTTACCTCTGGAGGTCGCAGAGTTGCTCATAAGTGACACAAAGGATGAAGAATTCAATGGATTTAGTGATTTGGAGTGAGATGGAGAGTTTAGTAAACTTGTTCTGTTGTTTATGTTATAGTTATCTGAAGAACTGTTCATATGTGATGTTAACAACCTGTTGCTCTCTGTTCTATTGTTATTGTAGCACTTGTGGTCGGATAAAGAGGCTTCAGAGAGTGTATATTTACTTCCATTTAATGCCGTATGCACTGAAACACAAGAGACACATTTATGATCACGCAATTCTTGTCCAGGCACACTTTACAATTAGGTCACACCATATAGGACGCATCTAACTTATAAACTTTTGTTTATCAAAAGAAATATTCACTTAAATCGACATTTCTCACCTGAAACACAAGAGACACATTTATGATCACGCTATTCATGTCCAGGCACACTTTACAATTAGGACCTGGGAGGCCCCCCCGAGTTGCCTTCCCCAGCATATCTCCTGTCTACAATTGTATCTGTTTCTTGTGTATATGAAATATATATAAAAAATAAAAAATACAATGTCCTTTATACAAATCTGGTATAAAATAATAAAAAATAAATAAAATGAGGTGGGTGGTGCTTTCTACTTCATTATCATTACTGTGCCTGCTTAATACTATTGGTTCCACATTTTTACTATAACTTGCCTTTTAAGATGAAATGTTGGTTCCTGGTCTCTGATTTTATAAAATAAATTTCCCCCAAAAGTGCGACTTATATATATTTTTTCTTCTTCATTACGCATATTTGGCTGGTGCAACTGCGATTTATAACCTGAAAAATACGGTAATACTCAAAAAGCACAATTTGCCTTCTTTAAATGTTTTAGATTGACAAGGAAATCAGGGCACCCACTTGGTCACGGGGAGAACGTGCAAACTCCGCATTCCCATTGTCCACTTATCAATACGTCACATTTCACATTAACTACATCAGACATAACCCCTTCTATTTGGCTCTTGTATTTTTCCTTTCCAGTCTATTTACACATCTCATCATCACATCCAATCACATTTCTTGTTTAGCCCCCTCAGAGTACGTCTCGTCTTTCCCTGACTCTTGGACCAAAGCTTGTGTGTAGACACCAGCTAACGCAAACCAGATGTTCAAATCGTGTCCTCCCCGAAATGAATGGGTCCATGGGGAGAAGTCAGAAAGAGGGTCTCATGGGACATTCCAACGCGGAGTCTTGAAAGCGATTGGTCCGCATTGAAACAACATGCGCCAAGATAAATGGCAAGGGAAAAAAAAAAAGAAAAAAACGGGGGTCTCAAATAAATGGTCGGGACTATGGTGGGCTTTTGAGCTCATCCTCTAAGGAAAACAGAACAGTGTAGAGTGACTGACATTTTTGATGACTACGGCGCCAAGCAGCCTCCAACTCCTTCCCACTTGTGGCTTTTGCAATGGGAAGTATCTATTCTCCTCTGATGTCACACAAAAGCTCCCGGCGTTGGCGATTACTTTTTCCAAATTGTAGTATTTATTTTTCCCCCTCTTCTTGCAACTTTCTGGCATATGAGTAAACTTGGAAGGAGGAGACACAGATCTACCGCGTTTTCGTTGGTAGGGAATTTTTTTGCAGAGTTCAGAAAGATTTCATGCGTGACTTAGCGACATCAGATCTGACCGCGCGTCTCCGGCTTGATTTGTTTGCTTTGTGTAAAGAGTTGAAAAGTGATTTATGGGGGTGAGATAATGGGGAACTGCTATAGACGAGGCTGGGTTGGTTCTTTCAGATGTTCAGAAATGAGTTTGTGAATGATCTGACGCTTTGTTGGTTGATCTCTGTAATCCCCCCAAAATGAAAAAACTAAAAGACAGAACAGCAAAGAATAAAGTCATTACTCATCGTGCTTTGGTGTGATAGAAATGTTGCAAAGTCAGACAGATTTGAACGGAGACTATGGTTTGGGACGGGCGGCTTTGGAAATGGGCACATTCAGTGAAGTTAGTTTAAAGAAGTTTATCAGTACAATTTGTTTAATAAAGTTACACAAAATTGATTCTTCTGAGCTTTTTAGCCATGAATAGCCACTTATAATGCTGTTACCTTCTGAAAAATATAGCAGGAGTTGTCTTTTGTTTCATTCTGACATGTAAGAATAATATTTTAATATTAGTCTGTCCCCACAGCAAAAAGTGGGGTTGTAAAATTGACTCTTGCAGAATCAGTTTGAACAAGATCAATCAATTTTCTCTGTACTGATAGACCTGAGTGCAATCTGTTCTAGAGTTCATTTAACATTTTTGGAAATGTTAAATGTTAAGTAACACTGGACCAAAGTTCTTGTTAAGCCCCAAAATCAAGAGTTATATTAACGTTTTGAGAGTAAATGGATAACACTTTGTAGGGTTATTCTGTTTTAGCAAAACAACACACAGAGGTGTTTTATTTTTACACTTTATTTTAGTTAAGTTAAGATGAAAATACGTACAAAACTGGTTCAAACTGGTCTTCTCTCGCAGGAGTTTGAAGTGTTGGGTGGTAGGAGCCAATTTAACATTAAGGGAAGTTGAATGAACATTAGGGGAAGCTGAAATTAACTTCAACCAAATAAACTCTGGCAAATAACCCAACTCAAACCCTGATTTAACTTTCAAAAAGTTAAAATAACACTTTTTGTGTTAAAAACAACTCTGAAATATTTTACCCTAAAATTCTAACACTCCAGTTTTTGCTGTGTACATCTTCAAAGCTCAGAATGCTCTGATTCAGCTTGTGATGTCATGAAGTCATCTCTTTCTAGTTAACAGCTCCTCTTTACCTTTTGTTTAGTAGAAAAGAATAACCAGAGCTGGAATTATCCAAATGATTCTTGCAAAGATGTATGGAGTTTAAAAACACAGTGGAGCACTTCCTGTATCTGTGAATGAAACAAAACACAACTCACAACAGTTTGTGACGAGGATATTATCAGAAAATAGAGTAATATGGACCCTATAAATAATATTAACATATGAAGTAATTAATGTGTTTATTTGCTTTGGTTCTGTTCTGTTTTGTAAGAGCTTAAAGAAAGTAATTTTTTAAATTTCAATGTCAACTTACAAAAAATAAATTTGTGCACTGAAATTATAATAATAATTATATAACTCACACAGCCTCGAGTGAGTCTTTAATTAATTTTCAATATTTAAATGTAAAAAAAAAAATGAATGGAACATTTACTTCTGGAACTACAGCTTTATGTGGACGGTTAAGCTCCTTTAATTGTGTTGCAAACTTTACTGATGGATGCGTTTACCTATGGCCAATTAAGAAAAGTATACTGTGTTCATTAAGTACTCTTTAATATCGACCAAGCGACTTCATATTTTATTCACACTTAATAAAAAATACATATTGCCCATTTGTGAATAAATCATAATCATTAATAGCCAATTATCCACAGCAGCTAAAGGGTAACAGCACAGAACCTGCACATCGTCTGCAGTTTTTTTTTTTTTTTTTTTTACTTAATGAGGTTAGAAAACAAAAGTCCCAAGGTTAGCTGCATTTGAACAGCTACCTCCTCTGCTCTCTCTCTCTGTCCCGTGTCCAGTCAGGAGCAGATTGGTGGTGCCACTGGGTTTCGTCACAATGCAGAGATCTAAAAAGAGACGCGCCCGTGTACACAATAGCTGGAAGACAGGAGTGTTGGCGGCGCTTCCCTGTGTCCATGAGCTGGGGGGTCCGCTCTGTAAGCACTTCCATCCTGTGAAAGCCCCCCGAAGCCTGCACTGTAAAAAACGGAGATGTGGAAAAAAGTAGAATGACATCATAGTTAGTAATGGTTTAAATTTGAGTCGGGATAAGAGTGGGAGAGTGGTCTGCTGGTTCTTTGGTCTGTGTGTGGGAAAAACAGTTCAGAAACAACAATAACATGTGACTGGTGAAACCTGGGAGGGCATCTGGGATAAAAGAAATGAACAAAGGGATGAGCATAAGGGTTAAAAACATGAACATTTTGATTTGAGAGATTTTAAAGGACGTTCCGCCACAATGGAGATGATGTTTTCATTTACTTGGAGTTGTTCACAGTATGATATTAAACTATTATATTAAAAAATAAGCACATTTAATGCCATACTGTGGTACATTTCAGGGAAAGGTATCTGAAAACACAGGTCCTGGACTCTTACAATCAAAACTTACATAGTGCACCTTTAAATTACCTGTTACTATGTCATTTAAAGGTGTATGTTTATGTAACTTTTGAGTAGAGGGTTCACCACCTGCTTTTCTCAATACAGTTGTTATTGCTTTGCTTCAAATGTTCCACAGTATGGCTTTATATACACTATATCTTACATTTATTCAGTTACAGGTGGATATACGTTGGTAGCATCACCTTTTTAATGCTATACTGTGTAATATTCTAGGCAAAGCAGTAACTCTTGCACATTTAATTTCATTCTAAATAATTTGCGAACCCTTGTCGTGCATTTTGCAGATCTTATATATGTATTTCAACACTAGTTTCTGTGTATGGAAAATATAAGACCTCTATGAAGCAGAAAATATTATGACCAATGAATAACATTATCTATCGAATACAAAAATCAATACTAGGATTCCAAATTCAAGTCCTATTCTCTCCTCACGACCTCTTGTACATACTGTAGCTGAGATATACTGTATTTGTAGTACTATGTTTCTATATTTATACACATTTATACAAGTATGCCTTATATTAGTGTTTCCCAAACTTTTTTTTTTGGAGACCCATATGTTAAAAGTCACAAACCTTCACGACCCAAAGAATGGTGGATTTGACCATTATTGAACATTAATGAGGATATTTTATTGTTGACTGAGTGATCGTGTCTCTCTGAACTATTAGTATTACTCAAGTTTTAAACACTGAAAAACAGTCATTGAAGCAGCAAGAAAAGGATCCAGAAGTCGCTTATTTGGACATTGAATGTAGCCCGTTTCTTTTTCTTTTAATATTCAAATGAACCAGCAATATTGGAACAAAATAGTCAATAAAATAATTACAAAAAGATTAGAAATTATACAAAACATGTCTTAACATTTCAACATTTCTAATGAGATAGGTGGACCTGTTACATTTCTGTAGCGTGTTCCAGTCCAGGGTGCAGGAGGAGAGCATAACAGCAGATCAGTGTCAGAATATATTGCAGATTGTGACAAGGCAACCCCCCAAAAAAATCTTTTGCGACCCACCTGATGGTTTGAGACCCAGTATTTGGAAAACAATGCTTTATATGACCTCAGTCTCTTGTGATTTTTGCTACTTATTTTGCATTTATTATTACCATTTCATATTTTTGCTCTTTGTTATTATAATATATTGTGATGTGTGAGCTACTGTGGTCAAATAATTTCCCTTGTGGATCAATAAAGTTTGTCTAAGTCTAATATTAGGACCAATGAATAACACTAATCTAATACTCAAATCAATATAGCATTCCAAGTTTAACTCCTTATGACGTAGTATGACTTATATGATACCAGTCTCTTACTATTTTTTGCCACTTTTTATATTATTGCTCTTTTTATTATAATATATTGTGATGTGTGAGCTACTGTGTCCAAATAATTTCCCTTGTGGATCAATAAAAAGTAAGTTTCACTCATTTTACCTTGACTCGTTTTTTTAGAGTGCAGACCTCCACCTGCTAGCCCGTGTAGTCCCAGGCTGTGCGCGCCTCCTCCGCCTCTCCCCCTCATTTCACTGGCGCCAGAGCTCGATGGGCCCTGCACTTTGATTATTTGTGTTAACAGTTAATTTAGCGCCACGGACACATGTGCCAAAGCTGGCTCCACTTCCTCATGCATCACCCGCCAATGGGACTTTTATGAGTTCCTTTTCACAGGGCCACCTCCACACACGCCACCCCACCTCCCCCCCCCTTCCCCCTCCTCTGACTCCACGCTAACTTCTCACTTCACCACTCACCTCCTCGCCTCCTAAGCCCTAGCTCCTCGCCTCGTCTCCTCCCTCCTAGCCGCCTACACGCGCTTATTCTGTTTGCTCCGAGAACTAATCTCTTCCACATCTTGCCTGAGAGGGTTATTTCTGGCTGCGCTGTTCCCTGATGTTTGCATTATCAGGAATACATTTTGTCTCAATTTGTATTTAATCGCTGTTGAAAATGAGAGCAAGGAAGGCTTTGGTGGACGGGTTTTTTTAGAATAAGAGCCAAAGCAGAATTTAAGACAAGACCGAGTTAGCGAAATAGATCTTTTAGTTTGGGCTCAGTTAAAACCTAAAATACACAAACACAAAAATACTAATAATGCATGTTGGCGTTAAATATGTATAATGTCATATTTTCTTCATGTTTTCTTTTGTATTATTGTCTTGATCCAAAGCAAATTTGGGGATTTCTGTTAACATAAAACATTAACATTGAATAATATGAATATTTGAACATTTTCATAATATATTTATTAAAGGTCCTACAACCACGCACAGTTGACTATTGTGGGCTTTCCTGAGCCGTGTTATAATGTTGTTACCTCATCAAAAACATTCCTAGAGTTGCATTTTGTTTCATTCACACATGTTTGAGTAATCCTTTATTTGTTTGTCTACATCATTTTTTCCCAAAGACTGGGTCATGACACTCAGGTGGGTCGCAAGAGATTTTTTTGGGGTTGCCTTGTCACGATCTGCATGTAGGTCTGCAGTATACAGTTCTGACACTCATACTCTATGCATGTTATGCTCTCCTCCTGCACCCCGGACTGGAACACGTAAAAAAAACGCAGAAACGCAGACAGGTCCACCTATCTCATTAGAAATGTTGAAATGTTAAGACATAATTTGTATAATTTCTAACCTTTTTGTAATTATTTTATTAACTATTTTGTTCCAATATTGCTGTTTCATTTGAATGTTGAAAAGAAAAAGAAATGGGCTACATTTAATGTCCAAATAGACGACTTATGGATCCTTTTATTGCTGGTTCAATAACTGTTTTTCATTGTTTAAAACCTAAGTAAGACACGAGAGACACGATCACTCAATCAGGAGTAAAATATCCTCATTAATGTTCAATAATGGTCAAATCCATCTTTATTTTGTGATTTACGAATAATGTCTATTGACTTGCAAAGCCAAGGTTAATAACTTTTAAAATATGGGTCCCCAGAGAAATGTTTGGGAAACACTGATCTACATCTCCAAAGCTCAAAATGCTCTGTTCCAAAGTGGTAATTTTCAAGTTAACTTTTTTTTTTATTATTCAGGAGAGATTGGCAATTCCAGGTTCTGAAATTATCCAAATGATTCTAGTGAAGGTGTAGGATATTAAAAACACAGTGGAGCACTTCCTGTATTACCACATGACATCACAAGGTGGAACAGTGTGTTTTCAGAAGAACACAGCATAAATATGCAGGGTTTGTGTGTTAAGGGTGAATGAAACAAAACACAACTCTGAATACGTTTTTGATGAGGAAGCAACATTATAACAGATAAAATCATCCATAAATATTATATGTACAGGTTTATTTTTCAGATAATTTTCTAAAATCACAATTTGAACTCCAAATTCAATCTTGATTCGTCTTTAGTTTCAAACCTGTGTGCAGAGTTTTGGCTTCTCTCCTCACCTGTGCCTTTTATAGCCGCTGATAAATGGTCCAAAGTTGCCCAAGGCTGAGGGAGACCACTGTGAAAAGTCAAATGTTCCACATATTAAGCCCAAGCCCAGACCATGACCTGCACTTTTTCAGTATTAGGTGACAGCGAGATATAATCTGGCGTTATGAAAAGCTCCAAGGAGTCCAGCCGCGGTCTAGTGGGAGGTGGGAGAGCTGACTGGGAGAACTCTGTCAGATTGTGGCAGAAATTCAACGAGGAAAATTGTTTTATATTTCTTATTCTTGTTCTTTTGCAGCCAATCACAGCTGTTACCTTTGTCTCTTTACCAAACAGCTCTCAAGGTATCTCATCACAGCAGCAGGATCGTAAACCGACCTAGTCTCTCAATTTCCTTCTTCTAATTGACGGTTTGGCCCAACACAATTCTCTCTGAGTAGTAACGCCTAAGTCTATTCAGGCTGGAAGGAATTGCGTCCCACTGTAACCTTGTCAACCAATCATACCCAGATACACAATCACATCTCTCGGCAGCTGCAGAACCATCAGCCTCTTCATCTTCTCAATTTTCTCTGTACTGATAAACATATTTCCCCCTTCAACACACTTACCTGTGCCAGACTTAAAGGGACAGTCTGGAATTTTGGACATAGGGCCTCATTTCCTAGTGAACCAGAGTGTTGGAGACGTTTGGAGACACATTTTTAAAATATTCCATCCAGTCCTTGTATTTGCAGAGGTCGCTGGTGCTAGGCTAGTGCATGTCAATGGCCATAGTTAGCCCGCCACTAAAAACAGTCTTACCCACTCCACAAAACACCCCAAGCAAAACTATTATTATGCCAGACTGTCAATGCAAATGTCTGTGTTGATAGAATAATAACTAAGTAAAATTAACCTTGCATGAATGAATCGTCGCATGTTAAGGGATTATTTTCCCAGCAGCAGCGGAATTTTACTTTGTCAGTAAGACTGGTGCTAGGTGATATCAGTCCGCCACTGCCAAGCTTTCTATCAGGAATAGAGTGACCATTCGTCCGGATTTCAGTTGGACAGTCCCATTTTAGAGCCTTCTGTCCAGCCCTCTGTTATGACTCCTAATTTTTGACATTTTGTCCTCATTTCAGACCCTCGGCCGCCACCGTTGCACGCATCACCAGAAATTCCCACCCATATTGCACCTGCGATGCTATAATAGCAATGTTTGACACTGTCTGCTGTTGAACAAAAGCAAATGCCAAAAAGGAAGACATCCTTCAAACACGCTTGGCGCTCAGAGCATTGTTTTGTCAGCAAGAGGACCAAAGGAAAATACTATGCCTTCTGTAAGCTCTGCCGTATTGACTTTGATGTGAGTAGCCTCCTGTTTGTCCTCACTTTTGGGCCTAAGTTTCCTAATGTTCAGTGTTATGCTGGTGGTCAATCTAATCAGGAAGTACAACTTGCTGCTGCTCAGACGTAAATCCTTCAAATGCAAGTTTGGTTTTACTTCTAAAATTATTCTATCTATCAGCATAGACATTCACATCGAGAGTCTGGTGTAATAATAGATTTGCGGGTATTTTGTGGCAGGCTAACTATGGCCATTGACATGCACTAGCCTAGCACCAGCGACCTCTGCAAACACAAGGACTGGATGGAATATTTTAAAAAGTGCCTCCACACATCTCCAACACTCTGGCTCACTAGAAAATGAGGTCCTATGTCCAAAATTCTTGACTGTCCCTTTAAGCCATCTCCACCACAGCAGAAGAACCATCAGCCTCTTCACAATCTCCACCTGCTCTTCAAGATATTTCCTAACTTTCTCTATCACATCTTTGATCTACTGTATCTAAGAAGTCTGTTCAAGCAATTTAAACAATTTATTACTCTGTATTTCCCCCCTAATGCCAAGTCTATTTTCAAGACATCTCCACCAGAGAAGCAGAACCATAATCCCACTCATCCTTTCCATCTTTTATTCTTCACTAAAGTCTAGACAAGGTATTTTACACATACCTAACATCTACCTGCCAGACTCAAAGCCCCAAAGTTCATTCATTCCATAAACCCCTCATTCACTTGTACCTCTTGGTTAGCTGTGGACTTTGAGCAGCTCAGGGAAGAGGAGAAGAATGCTGAGGGAAGCAAAAGCTGGCCACAAACATTAGCTCACGCCAGGACTATGCAAAGCTAGCACAAGGCCACAAGAGCCATGGAAATATTTGGACATCTCTCTCTCCCCCCCACTCGTCTGCAACCCACTGCATCATCTTTTGTGGTCCAGAAACATGTTTTCAAGTGGCCACAGGCTAAACCTTAAAAGGACAGAGTCAGATCAGATTTTCTGGGGGCGGAATATTGGTTGACTGTGTTTCAGACTCTCAGCAGGAGCAGAAATGGGGGAAGCATTTAGACTTGGCTGTTTGATCATTCCTTCATGAGCTCCACTGATCACATTATATTAAGGATTATATCAAGTTTGATGGTCACAGATTGAAATAAATTGTGACAACAGGAATTCTTCAATTGACTGGAAACATAAACTAATTGTGTGCTGTAGAAGCTGTGCATTGCTGTAGATTATAATTCATCTTTATTTATTCTGTTATTGTTTTCTATAATAAACCATGATGGCAACCCACAAAGATTTTGTGCCTTATTTTGCAAAACAGGATCTGTATTAGGTCAAGTGAACTTTTTGAGCTGTTAACTATATTATTATCATAGACTATAAAGAAGTGTGGCTCCAGTCAAATGAAGCTCACCGAGGCTGGTAGTTATAGGGACAAATTTGAAACCAAGTTCCATATTATAAGAATAAGAATTGATTTACAGACAAAATAGCAAAATAAAAGCACTGGGTTCTAAGGCTGGATATCATTAACAAGTTGCCGATACTATACATACCTCGATATATAGGCCACGAGACATAGCTTGATACAGTGAGCTTTTGATTTGAAATGATATATTTCAAGTACTTTTTTTCATTTAATCAGTCGCTGCTATTTGGTCGTGACGTATGTAATGCGCCACTAACGGGGGTAACTGGTATATTAAGCTTTTTCCCAGATCCCATACAAAGAAGGGCAATAATGTCGTTCCCCTTGTTAAAATTCACCAAACATTCTCTTTGTTCTGGCTTTAAATCTTCGATCCAGAATGTATGGCTCTTCGCTGACTGGCTGGTGCCTGAACTCGCACTTCCAGGGTTTTTGCGAACCGTCTAGTGTATTCTGATTCCTGAACTAGTCGCGGGAGAGAAATGAAATTGAGAGGAGGCACTAGGTGGCGCCAGCCTGGCTAACAAAACAATTTAGTAAAATAGACCAAAAAATACTCTTGGCGATATGTCAATACAACAGCCCACAATATCGATACTGTATCATCACATTAAACAATACGATATATCGATATTTTGATATTTTTGCACGCCCCTAGTGTGGTCATGTTGAGCAGGTTGATACGAACATTTTAAGACCAAAATGAGGAGTCGTGGAGCTGGAAGTGCCCCGATGCTCACTTCCTATTTGGAACGCGCTGCTAGCAGGGTAACTATGTCCATTTATACAGTCTATGGTGATCATATTTCATGCTTTATGAATTCTACTTAAAATCATTACAGATGCTGGCCTAGCGCCTTCTCCTGGACAGGTGGCATTCTACAGGAAAAACTACATTAAAAGCCTAGAAAACCATCACAGGAAGCTTTATAGATTGATGATAACCCACACTTTAAGACTAAAAAATAGATAGTTTTTTTCAGCATCTCTTAATGATAAATAATCCTCGGCAATAAATGTTGTGTTGGGCTTCCTAGTGCTGTTTTGTCTGAGTTGATAATTGTTATGTTTTGTAAATGTGTCTTTTTTTTTTTTTTGAATGACAATAAAGTGATCCATCAGTCTATAATCAAACATCAGTTGTTGCGTTGGTCATTATAGATGTTGCTTAAAAGAAATGTTACTGTGGTACTTTTTGACAAAGCTTCAAACTTTATTACCGGTGAACCTCCTGTGCACTTTTTCAACTATTGAACTGGCCTCTAAGACAGGTCTAGTCCACACGTAACCCTCTAACCGCCTGCAGCTAAAATGTCAGTATTGTTACATCCCTAAATTGTAGCTGTAGCAATAGCAGTAGACAGAGGAGTGGGCGTTTCTCGTGACCTTAAAAACACAAGACATATGAAAGCAGTGCGCCTTTAAGTGCATGTGAAAGTCCTGGCGGCGGTACAAGCAGGTGCATTCCTCTTGAGGCGTGAGACTGGAATAAATCTTCTTCCCTATTCTTGACAAAAGGTGATCGTATCCTCCGGGGGGACAAACGCCGACCAGGCCTCGTGCACGCCGCTCTCCACCATTGTCCTCTTCCTTCCCAGTATTGTCCTACATCCTGATCCTGTATGGGCCATGGCACATTGTAGCGGGCACCAGCAGCTAGGGGGCGGCGAAGGGGGTGAGTCTGACAGGACGTGACACACTTCTCTCAACAATTAATGATGAAAAAAGACGGCGACTGACACATGCGGACATGACTTGCGGAGCTGCTGGGGCCCACAGGGACTTAAGTGGAGGGCTGAGTGGCATTCTCGCACTCAAACAAAATGGCCAATCATGAGAAGAGCAAAGAGACAGGCTGGCAATGTTTTATTCAAAGGGAAGCAGCTTGTGCGGGTGACACTGCTACATGACAACTCTTAACTGAAAGTGCCAGGGAGTGTTATGTGGAGGAAATGTTGGTGCTGACAAGATGGACGTGTTTTCAAAGGTCAGTGGTGAGAGTTGTAATTGCTTGTTTCATGATTTAGTAATTCTTGGATTTTGTTTTTAGGCGTAGACAAAACAGTGATGAACTGAACTGCACTGAAGAGTAAAGGCTGCATCCAAGGTTGTTTAACAGCACCAGCGTTGTAAGATGGAAATTAGCCACGTTGGGTATAATCGTGACATATTTACATACATACACATACAAACAACACGTATAGCGGACTAACTCTTTCATGGGTGAAGTTTTGATATCAGGACATTCATTACTTGTAACACTACTGATGTGGTATACCGACTCAAATGCCCATGTGGTCCTTTTTACATACGTCGAACCAAATGCAAACCGAAAAACAGACTGGCTGAACACAAACAGGCTATAAGCACCTGTAATAACCTATATCCTATGGTCATGCATTACAAAGAAGCCAACCATGGCAGCTGTAAAAGCCTAAAAATCGGTGCAATTGAACATACTAAAGAAACAATACACTGAAAAAACTACTGGATCTACACTCTCAAGGCTACGCAGTTCCCAGGACTCAGTGGAGAGTTAGATTTCTCTCCTTTCTTTAAAACCACAAGCTTTAAATGTGCAGTCCTATTTTTACATCTTTGTCTCCATGAAACTGTTTGCAAATGATACATGTTGTATTTGCAGGATATATCTTGTATTATATCTTATCTTAGATAGCTTGTAACTAAAATCTGTTCAGCCAACATGTCCCGTCATGCTCCAGGGAACTGTGGGCCAGCCAACTGTGAACATGTGACCTACACCTATGACTTTAAATCTGCACTGTGACAGACTCTCCTGTTTGCCCTGATGAATAATAATAATAATGCATGAGTTTTATATAGCGTTTTTTTTGGACACTCAAAAACGCTTTACAGAGCATTATTCATTCACTCCATACCCAGTGGTGGTAAGATACTATTGTAGCCACAGCTGCCCTGGGACCGACTGACGGAAGTGAGGCTGCCAATCTGCACCATCACTCACACACATACACACACCACTTTCTTACTGGGCAATGTGGGTGAAGTGCCTTGCCTAAGGACACAACAAGCTGATGGCCCCTGATTTTCCCAGTGGTCTGATAACAGCTGAATTTTAAATTTATCTGCCATGTGGTGTTAAAAGCTTTTCATTTTTTTGTACTTTTTGAGTGCCTCGGTTTTTTCAACTTTGTATTACATATGTATAAATATTTTAAATGCGCATTAGTATGTGCTGTCCCCTTAATAAATAAATAAAATAAAAAATAAGATTTGCTGAATGTCTACACCCACACTCCACCTCTATTTCACGGTTAAAACTTTCCTGTCCAAATAATCCTCAGTTCAGACAAACCCAAAATGTGTTCCCTCCTCATGGACTATCTTTGCTTTGCTGAATGTCTCTACCACTCTCTTTCCCCATTTCATACACACACAACAGTTCTGTCAAATAAAGCCTTGGTGAAAGAAAATCTTTAACAAATAAACATAATCCTAGGTTTCATTCATTTTTGCTTGGAAAGTTGAGCTAAAAGTTTGGTTAATAACTCATATGCGTCAAAGACGTGTAATTGATTTGTACTGAAGGACACTCCCACATACAAAATAATACAGCCTCGGAGAAGCAGCTATTCTGAGTCATTCCTCTTCTGGTGACCTGTCTTATCATTTCAAAGGGAACTAACCAGGCTGACAACTTTTTATGTAATGAAATATGCATATTTAATCATCTATGTAATGTATTCATCTTTAATCCTCTGGCTGTAGCATGTGCAAAGGCAATGAATAAGATGATTTCGCTCCAACTCCTTTCATCTCAAAAGCAAAATCCAATGACAAAAACCATTTAAAGGTCTCCTGTTATGGAAATTTGTTTCTTGTGATCTTTTAGCCATGTTAGAATGTTGTTACCCCATCAAACACATACCTGGGGTTGTGTTTTGTTTAATTCATACATGTCTGACTAATCCTGAATTATTAATCTGTCTATATCTCCAAAGCTCAAAATGCTCTGTTCCACCTTGTGATGTCATGTAGTGGTGGTTTTCAAGTTAACAGCTACCATTTACCATATTTTTTGGACAATAAGGCACACTTAAAATCCCAAACTTTTCTAAAAAATCGACAGTGCACCTTTTTATCTGGTGCACCTTATGTATTAATTCTGTTTGTGCTTACTGACCTTGAACTGATTTGATGTGGTACACGGTGCTCAAACATCTATCAAAATGTTTTAGTACGACTTTGGTAAGATACGAAGTTGCACCGCTTGATGGATTGTCGGAACATTACGGGTAATGTAGTCAGGACTCTCGTGGACTAAAGGGAGAAGTATAGTTCTGCGTCGTCCCAACACACACTGCCGCCGTCACCTTGTTGCCTTTGTCACAGAAAAAACACGTATATTCCACTGAGTCATGTCCTTTAATCCGACAGAGGCTGAACCGCATCAGCACACAAGGAACGAGCTGTTTTTCAGCTCTTATAGTTTATGCAAATTAGCCATGTGGTTTTAAGTTTCATTTCTGTAAAACGTAAACAAATGTGCACAAAGCTGCATTAAACACACTATTATTCAATGTATATTTGAGTTCTTCTCGTAGGAAATAAAAAAACAAACTTAAATGATCCACCCGCATTCACATTCATAATACACATTCACCAACACAGGGAGGCAATAACGGGCGAATTACGCCACAATCTGCCAATGGATTGTGGACGTATGAGCTTAGGGATCAGGCTCAAGTGTCGTCCGTTTATTTCGCTTAATGAGGTAATAATCCAGTGCGCCTTATGTATGAAAATAAACGAGAGAATTCAACATTATTGATATCGCACCTTATAATCCGGTGCACCTTATAGTCCAAAAAGTCCTTTAGTTCTGAGATCGGCAATTCCAGGTCTGAAATCATCCAAATGATTCCAGTAAAGGTGTATGGAGTTGTATTACCACATGCCAATACAAAGAGTGTTTTCTGTTTGAGAGAAAAACATTATAACATGGATCAGAAATAGCGTCATATGAGCACTTTCAATCTATTTCAAATTAATTTCTCTATTTTTTTATTATTTAGTTTTACTTGAGCTATTGAAAGTGATAATAAAGTTCTTACACCAGAGAGCAGAGGCCTTGGGTGTGAGCTCTTGATAATGGTGTTGTCATATTAAAAGTGTGATGTCTGATCTGGCGAGTCCCTGGTGGCTTCCCTGGCCTTAAACAGAGGAACACACACGGCCTGTCTTGGCATTTGAACGCTCTGAACAGCAGCTTTGTCTATATTAATCATAATATTACCGATGGCACTGGAGAAAAGCGTGGATTAGAGCTGGCGGTGTTGCACGAGGAGGAGTCGCTGCTTGGCTTGGTGTACATGTGGGATTTGACTCCACTTTCTTTAAACGTCGCCAATGGGAAGCCAAAACTCTTTTTCATTTAAGCGCAATTAAGTGAATCCCAGAATGACTGGCTCCAGCGTGCCGCCTGGTTTTATTAGCCATTTCCTCAGCCTCTCGCCAACACACGGAGAGCTCACTTTCCCCTCACAAAGCCACTTTTCCAAAACCAGAATCGCGCTGGGACCACCATGATTAAGTGCGAGCCAGTGCTTCCCCAAACACGCTGAACATTATAGACCCCCCTCCGCAGTGGATCCGACCCAGGCTTGTGTTCCAACATTTATGTGCAGTAATTAAAAACATCCAGCTGTAATTTAATAGTTCTCACCAAGTAGAGACACCAAGTCTACCCCAGTTTTTTCCAGTCCACTTTGTATAAATAACCTGGAATGCGGTGCGAATGGTACACACGGATTCTGACATATTTTCCCTCCGAGTTCGTCAACTGTGAGGCCCCTGTTCTATCTTTTTGACCTGGAATTGGAGAGATTGTGAAATGACATGACTTTGAAACATGCATCGCAGATAACACAACTCATATATCATCATGGTTGACAGTAGATCCAACTCATAGCTTTCCATTTACTTTGGACTGTCATTCATGTGTTCTGGAGTCTAAATGCAATAACTTTAAAGCAGTGCTGAAAGAGGTACTCAGTTTGGTTAAGTAAAATGACAGATACTGGAGCAAAAATATAAAATACTCAAGTAAAAGTATAAGTATCACATGAAAAATCTACTTAAAGGTGCAAAGGCATTGTGTAGCTTTACTAGTGGAGTGTACATCAAACACTTTTTTCCATGAAGACGTTCTGGCTTTGTCTGAAACACTATGGTAGACCAAACTAGAACAAGTTACAGGTCAGATCTGTGGAGAGGCAACCCCATTCGCAGTCAGAATGAATGTTTTTATAAGTATATTTTGAGCTATAACACATGTAATTGAATACATGTTTGTATAATATATGTTTATACTTTGGAACATTCTAGGCAGAGCAATGGCATCTCCATAGAAACAAGCAAGTGACAGACCCAACCAGAAAGTTACATAGTGCATCTTTAAGTAAAAGTATTAAAGTACACTGTAAACCTGAATGTTCAAAGTAATTAAACAGATTAAGTTGTGTATACTCAAAGTTTAGAAATAGTCCTACTAACTTAATTATGTCAATTTGCTGTAACATGTTCTTCTTTTTGAGTTATTCTAACTTATATTTTTTGATTAAAGAACTATTATGGGTATAATTGAGTGTAACTTAAAAACATAGATGAGGTACAACTTAGAAGAGTTAAGTAGTTAAAAATAATAAGTAATGTGTGTATAATGTACTATGTGTATACTATAATATATATCCAAATGTATGATATCCAAATCTCTCGGTACAATATTATCATGATATGCATCTCACTGTACGATATTTATTGCGATATTTTGAATAGGCTAATATAATTGTAGATGGGACACTTTTTTGCTTTTAAAATACCTTGAAAAAATTTTGGTGTGAATTATTTCCATCATAATCCCAAAAACTCAAGCAAAAAACATATTTCTTCATGTTGTCTGCGCTGAAATGAATCATGGGATATGTACTTTCCAATGTTCATAAGCTGTTGCTACTGAAAAACCATGCATGCATTGAAGCAAAGGAACATGTAATTCGATATACTGTGACAGCCCACGATATTATTATTTAACGATACGATATCACAATATTTTGGTTATTGTTACATCCATAATATACGTATTATAATATTGATATAATGTGTGTATACCATGAGGTGTCTATATGTATATTATAACGTGTGTAGGTACAGCTGGATATACTGAATTGTGTGTAAAATGTGTGTACTGAAATCATGGATTGCATATAAAACTGAAAATTTATTAAATTATTTCAGTGGTTTGAAAACTCTAACTGCAAATATTTGAGTTGAGCTAAATGACTTTTAATTCAGCTGTTATCAAAAGGTACAAGTATCAAGCCATCCAGCCTTTTACGTTTTGGAAGATTGTGACTTTTAAGTTCATCAACTTAAAATAACTGAGGTAATCGATTGCCACAATTTTTTAGAGTTCTGGTAACTTATTCGGGTTTACAGTGTACCCATTTAAAGTGTACTTAAAGTGTAAGTAAAAATATTTTGTGCAGTTTTGAGATTCAAAGTAGTTTCTGTTGAATTGTGGCTTTTCACTGCTTTTATGTTTATTTGTTATATTTTGGTTTACTCAAATTATGAACATGTTAAAAATAAACCCTGTCTTTTCAGCAGGTCTCAGACTACAATAAAAATCCTTTTACGTTTCAGTCTGGTTCAAAAATGTAGTGGAGTAATAGAAAGTTAAAAAGTAAAGATACCTGCTCTCAAATGTAGCGAAGTCAAAGTAAAAGTATCCACTATAAAATGTATTTCAATAAACCTTTACTACACTTCCACCAGTGACCCAGAGCAGTGCGGTAATGCTGGTGTGTGAAGTGTGTGTCATTAGCCTGGAGACAGAACCATCTCCTCTGCTGCTGTTGGAGACATGTGTTTTCAATCTGAGCTTTCTCACAGTCGGGCAGGCCCATTTATTTGTGCCACTGTAAACATATGGGCTCTCCACAGTCCTGTATGGGTGATTGGCATGCAGTCGTAAGTGCTTGTATTGTCTAGGGCTGAATATGATATCAATATGTAACCATGTACCAATATGAGGGCAGAGGATCAAAAGGGGAAAGGGACATTTGGGTAAAATTCAGTTCTTTTCCTATGAAAGCTTGTGGTAACTGCTGCAGTCAGAATACTAAAGGTCTACTATGGAACTTTTCTCTTGCAGTACCAACATGGAGATTGAAGGGAGGTCGCCAAAGGTTGTCCATACACCAAGCAAGAAAGAACATTTAGTTTTAAATCAACTTTACATAAGACATTTGTTTATATTTCACTATTAAGCCCACATTTTCTGTTTTAACATATTGATCTAAGGAGAAAACATGACATATTCTTTTATATGTAGTGTAAAATGTTATGGTGAAAATCACTTATGGGACAAATGAAATGACAAGTTAATGTATAAAAAATACTGAAAGCCTTTACTGCATGTTGTAACGATATGCAAATCTCACAGTACAATATTGTAGCAATTTTCATTTCACGATATTTATTGCACTGAATTGTGGAGATCCTAAAAGAATTGAAGAAATGCTACTTTTTCCTTTTAAAAATCCTTGACAAGCCTTTGGTTATAGAAAAGTTATAGAATAGAAAAGTATGGTTATAGAAAAGTAGGAAATAGCAGCGATTGGTTAAATAAAAAAGTACCCGCCTACCGTCGAGCGAACGAATCCTAATGCTGTGAGGTCAGACAGTTTCCACAAAGTGAAACCAGCTGATGAATCAGAAAGAAATGCTATATTTTCCTTTTAAAATCCTTGACAAGGCTTTGGTTACAGAAAAGTTCTTATATATTTCTTTATACGGTCTGCATTAAAATGGAGCAAAAAATCACAGTCTAAGTCCCTGTGCGTTTCTAACTGTTGCTGGAACAAAACATTGCAGCTAAGAAAAGAATATTATTGTGAGACTTTTGACCATATATTATCATAATATTTCAGTTACTGTTATATTCAGTTATTGCACTTCAAAAAACAATATCTATGTAAGTTAAAATGACTTAAATTACAAACATTTGACTTTATTTGAGTAGATTAAACTTGACAGGTAAAATTTGCTACCAGTGAATTAAGTGTGTTTTTCTTGGTTCAAGCAAAATTTATTTCTTATTTTTAGTGCAAAGAGTTGCTGTTTTTCTTATCTTAAGTGTAGAAACGTGTATTTACAAAGTCTTCTTCAATTGGTAGATCATTTTACTTGAAATGTACTCCAATCATGATAAAACTTTCTTAATTCAATTCATCTTAACATGGCTAGATTTTAGTTTCCAGTGTGGGATGTTCATTCATTTTCATTTCATTTAATCCTTTATTTTGAGCACGGCAAACAATAATAAAATATACATAAAATATATAATGGCTTATTACATAATCATGTATTTTCAAAAATAAGTGAGAAGTAATTTTAAGAATGCTGACGCTTCCTGCTGTGTGTCTGCACTGAACAACAGACTTAATTCAAAACAATAAACTGTACAATAATATCAGTACTTCTTTCACATTTTATCCATGCAGCTTCTGACTCTCATATAAATAAAACAATATACTCACTAATAATAAGCTACTGTGAGATGAATTCATGTTGTGTTATCATGTGTCCTTATTGGCTCTGAGGTCGAGTGGTTTAAGCACTGGAGCATCAGAGAGAGATAAGGTGGATGAATTGAAGGAACTCTGGCCTCGTCATTAAATTGGTAGCCATTTGTTTCATAACTGTTTCCCTTTTCCGTGTTAATGTGGTTCGTTCCATGAAAGTCCGGATATGATAATACAGGTGGTGTAGTGTGATGCTGCCAAAATAGAAGCAACTGTTAAGAAAAACATCAAATGACTTTCTTTGTGCTTACAGATCCTTTCTGATTCACACATGTTTAACACACAAAGAGTTCAGAAAACAGAAAACACTCTGTTCCAACTTGTGATGTCATGTGGTAATACAGGAAGTTCTCTGTGCTTTTAAACTCCATACACATTCACTAGAATTACTTGGACGATTTCAGCCCTGGAATTGCCAATCTCTACTGAACAAAAGGTTAAAGGAGCTGTTAACTTGGAAACTACCACTTCATGACATCATTGGGTGGAACAGAGCATTTTGAGCTTTGAAGATGTAGACAGACTAAGGTTACGTTCAGACTGCAGCTTGAAGTGACCTAAATCTGATTTTTTCACCCCTATGTGACCTGTTTTTTCAAATGCAACCCAGGCCACTTGTAGCCAGGCTGGTGCCACCTAGTGCCTCTGCTCAATTTCATTTCTCTCCAGCGACTAGGTCAGGAATCAGAATACACTAGATGGTTTGCAAGAATCCCAGAAGTTGTAGACCACACACCAGCCAATCAGCGAAGAAGCTGTGAAGCCATGACGTCAAACTTAAGCTGGGTCCCTTTTGTGGTACAACACAACAGTAAACAAAGTGGTCGAGATGGATGTAGACAAAGCCATACATTCTGTGTTCGCAACGATTCCTTAGATTGAGGATTTAAAGCCGGAACAAAGAGAATGTTTGGTGAATTTTATCAAGGGGAAAGACGTTAGCTGCGAGGTCAGACAGTTTCCACAAAGTGAAACAAACTGATGAATCAGGCTAGGCCACTTGTATATGTGCTCCTAAAACTGATACATATCTGATCTTTTGACATGCAAATTCAGTCTGAACGGCCAGGTCGCATTTATCCCACCTACACATCAGGCTCGGAGTCTAGTCAATGGAGGGAAAGCGAGGTTAGTGAGTTTATTAATATTTGAGGGGATCGCTGTATTCAAGCCAAATTGGAGGGGTCTTATCAGAACCAGGTGGTTTTTGAAATGATTGCAGAAGAAATGATCGAGCACAGCTACAGGCGGTCCTGGCTCCAGTGTCAACAAAAAATAAAGAGCCTTCGAGTCAAATACAAGGAGGCTAAAGACTCAAACAAACATAGCGGCCGTGGACCTGTAACCTGTCCATTTTACGAAGAACTGGACAATATTTGGACAAGCCCAGCATTTAGGCTTCTTCCGTGTAATGTCGTTGTGTCCTCCAATGTGCATGCGAGACACTTTTGGGGCGTTTAAAGTTCACACTGGAGATCACATACAAGTCGCATTTAATTGGAAATGTCAACGACCTTGCAAAAAAATCAGAATTGAGCATTAAGCCCTGCAGTCTGAACGTAGCCCAATAAACCAGGGTTTCTCAAACATGTGTGAATAAAACAAAACACAACTCGGGGTATGTTTTTGTAATACAGGACCTTTAACAGCAACCACCATTGATAGAAAGATCAACAATATTTATTTCTGTCATTTTTCCATCATTACTATACGAATACAATCTCTGTAGCCTTCACTACACATGCTACCTCCCTTCACATCTTCAGCACTGTGGCCAACTTCAGGCTAATATTTGCCTTGTCATTCTGCCCACGTAGCACCCGGCTAGCATGTCAAATGTTATGAAGACGAGGCAATGCCCGCTGGAGAACTGCTCTGGAAGAGATTGAATGGAACATGCATAAGACCAAACCAATGAAGTATAGCCATAGCGCTGATAATCCCTGGACCTCATCTCCTCCACTGCCCATTTGATCTGCTTTATTGATTTGAGGCACTTTTCACAAGATCTTTAGAGCGTGCACAGACTGGGTATTCAAAGCAGCTCAAAACAGAAGAATTGGCAATCGGTCTCACACTCGCTTTATCAGTTAAATTAGCTTTCGGTGCCAAATGCTCTTTCTTCTGTTCTGCTCGGCTCCCCGGGCTCCTTACAAGAATACGTCTCACAAGCGTCCTCAATAGAGCCCTAATGTGGGATTTGGCAGAAGAGATGTTTGACAAGAAGAGGAGATGTGCAGGGACAATATAAGACTACTACAAGATTGGTACACGTTTATTATAACAATAGAGCCTATGTGTTTATGGCTATCAAAATTGTGTGGTGTGTGGTCAGGGCAATCAAGCAGTGGTTGCCCAATAAAATCTACAATCATCGTATGTCGAAAGTATAATTAAATAGTTTTGAATTATCTCCAAATAATCCTATTTTCCCTTCACTTCGGCTTGTTTGAAACCATTTGTCAAATGTAATGAAACTCAGTTAAAACACCAAAACACAGAATCAAACATCAAACTCAGATGTTACAGGCTGTAAATAGTTGTGGGCGGTGCTGGTGCACTCTGGGACATCCATAATGGACTAAGCTGCTGCAATGAGTTTGTGTACTATTTGGGGATTTGTTATGTTTTTATTCATAAAGTATTGGCCTCATGGAGGACTGTTTGGTTAATTTGTTAATATTAAAAGGATTACTCATGCATTTTGTTCACCTTAAAACCTTGATTTGATAATTGCGGATCTGAGCTTTCTGGATGAACTGCTGTGAATTAGCATCACAAAATACTTGAAAAGATTATTCAAACTACATTTAATAACAACTTTTGATTAAACACTAAATTAACATTCATGATGTCTCATTGGTCCAGTGATGGGAAGTTATTGGTCCTCTGAAATGTAACTGTGATTATGCATCAATTATAGTCCAGAAAAAAGACAGGAGAAGAAATAGTTCAACACCACAAAAACATATTTTGTATAAAATATGATCACGTGTCACACCAAAATGTTGCACAAGCTGTTCAATGTATGGGG
This sequence comes from Boleophthalmus pectinirostris, assembly GCF_026225935.1. Classification (NCBI taxonomy): domain Eukaryota; kingdom Metazoa; phylum Chordata; class Actinopteri; order Gobiiformes; family Gobiidae; genus Boleophthalmus; species Boleophthalmus pectinirostris. Next base: position 10,124,192 of record NW_026571095.1, read on the forward strand.
CTCTATTGGAATGTGAGCTCCTCTAGTGCTGGGCCTCAAGTCCTGGGAGGACCCCGAGTCTTGGAAGGGTCTCGAGTTCTGGGATCTGCCCAAGTCCTAGGAGGGTCTCGAGTCCGGCAAGAAAGGGTCTCGAGTCCAAGGATCTGCTCGAGTCTCAAGTCCTGGAAGTGTCTTGAGTCCTGGGAGGGTCTTGGGGTCTGCTTGAGACCGCTGTGAAAGTAGCTCTCCATTTACTTAAATGACGGCCTGTAGGTCTTCAATATACAAACCTTTAAACCAACCAGCTGACTTCCACGTTTGTAAGAGCACATGTAGAAAGCCGCATCCTCCAGGCCTCTGTAGAAAGGGAAAATAAAACAATTTAATGGGACATTCGGAACAGCAGTTGCTGCAGTTTGCTCAGTGGCCAGCAGAGTGTAGTAAAGGACACCACCACTACAACCATGTTTCAAACAAACACAAGTGCCCCGGAAGCTATTTGGAATGCGGCAGCTCTGTATACATGTATATTGTCTATGAGTTCACATAATTTCAGAATAGGCTACTGAGAACAGCCTACAAAGCAGCTTACCTAATTCAACTTTAGAGGTAGAAGTAGCAAAGTAGGCTATCTATAAATTTCAGAATGATGTAAAATTAGGATTGTTGCCGTAGTGATTAACAACTGAAAACAATATTAAATCACTGAACAGGGAAAAAGTCCTCAAGTCTTGTTTGGATCGGAGCCCATGGGTACTTGACTATCCTGTCAATAACATTAAAGGCTAATTAATGCGGGTGAAGGGGTTACGGGAGCTGAACCACCAACTGTCCAGTTAGCGGGAGCACAACTGATTTAAAGTCAATATCTATCGATCTTGCATTTAGCCAATTAGCCTACAGGTATTTTTTACTGATGAAGAAAATCCTTAAAAAACATGCATTCCTACCGTGAGCAGGATTGCCTTAGCCTGATTCATCAGCCAGTTTCACTTCGTGGAAACCGTCTGACCTCGCAGCATTAGGATTTGTTCGTTCGACGGTAGGTGGGTATTTTTTTTTATTTAACCAATTACTGCTATTTGGTCATGACATATGTAATGCGCCAAATCCCGTAGGAAGAAGAGCAATAACGTCTTTCCCCTTGATAAAATTCACCAAACATTCTCTTTGTTCCGGCTTTAAATCCTCGATCTCGGGAATCGTTGCCAACACAGAATGTACGGCTTCGTCTACATCCATCTCAACCGCTTTGTTTACTGTTGTGCTGTTCCACTAAAGGGACCCAGACAGGCGCTTGAGTTTGACGTCATGGCTTCACAGCTCTTCGCTGATTGGCCGGTGCGCCCTCTACAACTTCCGGGATTCTTGCAAACTGTCTAGTGTATTCCGATTCCTGACTTAGTTGCTGGAGAGAAATGAAATTGAGCGGAGGCACTAGGTTGCGTCAGCCTGGCTAGGATTGCGTCTCCACAGATCTGAAATGCATTTGTGTCTATTGCGATTGCGATTTCATGCCATCTTGTGGAACATTCCAGGCAAAGCAATAACATCTCTATGGAGACAAGCAGGTGATGGACTCTCCATTAGAAAAGTTTCAATTCATATCTTTAGTTCTTGTTTAAACTTTGAGTGTAGGCGTTTGTGGGAGACAGAAGCTTGTCGTTGGCTGTCATATTGTGAGGTGGCAATTTTTACAATACATACATTTAAAAACTCACCGTGTCAATCAGCAAATGTCATCTGATAAAGTAAGTACTCTCTCTGCAGATCTACGAGCAACTTTTTTTTTTTTTAGATCTAAAATTTTAACTCACACTTTTCCTTTCCAGCGTAAATAGCTCCGCTTTGGCGTGACACTGCAGTCTGTATCCATAGGTTATGATTATGCAGATTTGGCAGCTTAATGCTCGACTAAACTTTGCACGACATACCAAGTGGGGATTTCTCACCTACTCACTTCTCAAAATGTAAAACTGTCATCTCGTTTCTACAGCTGCAAAACCTATATATTTTTTTTCTACATTTCGTTTCTATTTTTACATTGTGACAGCCAGGCAGAGAGAGGAAACAAATGGCTCAGCTCAGGAAGACAGGACTGTGCCCCCGACTGGCCGTAAAGCAGACAAAGCTTTTTACAGTATCCACACACACACCAGGCGACCTTTGACCCCGGGGGGTAAAGGTGAGTGGAGAGGGGGTGTGGCCTGGTTCCAGCAGTCTGCCGGACTCTCAGACTGATGGTCTCGGACGCTGCATTCCTTCCCAGCTTAGATCATAGTGAATCTTTTAGGATCTGTGTCCTCTGGGTCTCTATTCAACTGAGAAATGTGTGTGTTTGGACTGCAAATATTTACACTGTCGTTTGTGGGTTTCCCGTTTTTTCTTGCAACAAAACAGGAAGAAATTGGAAGAAATATCCAAAATATATCTTTCAGTGATTTTCAGTTGGAAGGCAATAAAAAGTGTATGTTTTGATGTACAAGAAAGTCCATTATGTTAAAGGTGCATTGTGTAACTTTTCTGGTGGAGGGTCCGTCAAATGCTTTTCACCATGGAGATGTTATTACTTTGTCTGGAATGTTTCACAGTATGGCATTAAAACTTTCTATCTTCATGGAGACCAAATCACATCTGTGGAGAGGAGAGGCGGCCCCATTCACAATCAGAATGTTTTTTTTTTTCCTAGGTATTTTTGTGCTATAAAACCACCTGTAATTGAATAAATGTAATGTAGAGCTGTTTAATGTCATACTGTGGAACATTTGAAGCAGTGACATATCCATAGAAACAAGCAACCAACCAAAAAGTTACACAATGCACCTTTAAATTAAAAGATGGGGATGGGATTATTTATGTTTTTTTGTTTTTTTTGCACACTGATGTCAATATTATATATTTCTATGTTTCATTGTAAGAGAACGTAAAATGTTTACTTACCTAAAATAAAAATACATAAATAAATACTTTCCATCTATCTGCAGTAATGTCACTAATATCTGTGCTAATAATGGCACTCTGTTTACCTCTGGAGGTCATGTAGTTGCTCTGAAGTGACACCAAGGTTGAAGAATTCAATGGATTTAGTGATTTGGAGTGAGATGGAGAGTTTGGTAAACTTGTTCTGTTCTGCTGTTTATGCTATAACTGTGATGTTAACAGCCTGTTGTTCTCTCTTCTGTTGTTTTTACTATAACTTGCCTTTTAAGATGAAATGTTGGTTCCTTGTCTCTGATTTTATAAAATAAATTTTCCCCCAAAAAAGTGCAATTTATACTCCGGTGCGACTTACATATGTTTTTTTTTCTTCTTCATTATGCATTTTTTGGCTGGTATGACTTATACTGCGGAGCGACTTATAGTCCGAAAAGTATAGTACTTCAACGGTACTTTATGAATACTATTATGTGGGTCTTGTCACAGTTGAATCAGCATAAGTTCAGATGGGCGTGATTGACAGGTCGATTAGCAAATTAGGAATGGCATGGTCCGTCCTTATCAAAACAAATATGGCTGCTTCCGAGGGAAAAAGAAAGAAGAGAAAATCACAGAGACTGAAAAACATCATTAGCAATATCATTCTGGACTTGAAAGGCAAACTAAGTGCAATTCATCCACCCCAAATTCCCTTACATCATTAAGTGCAACCATTCTTCAGTGTGTGCTATTAAACCCCGAGATTGTCATTAATGCAGATTGATCTTAACTACGTCTAAAAGTCCTGGTTGGGTTTGGCCTTTAGAAATCAGATATAGTGGTGTCAGTGAGTGTATGTCTGACTTCAAAAAAACTCCAAACCCCAAACCCCCAGTGAGGTCCTGAGTCAGCAGTAAAACCCAGACTTCACTTCACCAGACTGAGACAATCTGTCCACGACTGAACCAGGACCAAGGCCAAAGCATTTAGTATACAGACCCAGCCAAGGACAATGTCAAAGAATATCCACAACAGTTGTACAGTGTGAGTTAAATCCTGCAGTATCATTACTCATTTGAATCCTTATGACATAAAGCTTATTTAAATTTTAGGTCAAACTTTTCATTTTGCTAAAAGATGGTTCACATTTGTATTGTGGATGAAACTGAAACTAGAAAATTATCTTTATTTTCACACAATCTGACCAAAAAGAGCGGACTTAGCTGCTACTACAACAGGTGAGCTTATCTGTGCTCTTAAAAAGTCTCCAACACATAAAATTACAGTCACAAGCTCTCACCTTTTTGTTGAAAATCAAACACTTAAACCTCATATTGATTTTGAACCTTTTTCAGTGTTTGCTCTGTGTGCATTGCGTCTTCATGGTAGCTGCTGAACATTCCACCAATAGAGACACAAGTAGAGCACCCCCCACTGTGATGTCACCACAAAGTATCTATAATTCTATTTTCATAAGAAATATCCAAAGAGTAATTTCAGAAATCTTAAACCTAGTAATTTAGTAAGTTAGTGGCTAGACCCAAGAACTCACTGTGTTACAAAAGAAATCTGCATTTTTCACAATTTTAGCTGCCCCACATCTGTGTTAAATAATTGTGGTCTATAGAAGGTTATGATATCATCTGAAACCCAGAAATAGTACCTTTCAATAGCTTAAAGGGGCATTGTGTAACTTTTCTGGTGGAGGGTCCGTCACCATTATTTCTGTGGATATGTCATTGTTCCACAGTATGATGTGAAACAGCTGTACTTTACATTTATTAAATTACAGGTGGTTTTATAGCTCAAAAATACTCACATTCTGACTGTGAGCGAGGTCGCCTCTCCACAGATCTGAGCTGTAACTTGGTCTGGTTTGGTCTCCATGAGGAAAGAAAGGTTTAATACCATACTGTGAAACATTCCAGACAAAGTAATAACATCTCCATGGAGAAAAGCATTTAACGGATCCTCCATCAGAAAAGTTACACAATGCACCTTTAAGCTTTTTATAGCATATAGTAATCTGTTGCCACATATGCCCGGAGACAAAATACAGTATTTTTCGCACTATAAGTTGCTCTGGAATATAGGTCATACCAGCCAAAAAATGCATAATGAAGAAGAAAAAAACATATATAAGTCTCACTGGACCATAAGTTGCACTTTTTGGGGGAAATTTATTTTATAAAATCTGAGACCAGAAATTGACATTTCATCTTGAAAGGCAAGTTATAGTAACAACAATAGAACAGAGAACAACAGGCTGTTAATGTCACACATGAATAATTATTAATTATTCAGATAACTATAGCATAAACAATCAGTTCCAGTTAGAATTATTCCAACCTTTCTGAAACCCGTCAGGTTGTCACTGAAGTCCAGGCTTTGTCGATCCATTCAATGACTTCCAGGAAAGTTACATGGTGCACCCTCTCGGTTGTCACGAGTTTCTCGCTCCAAACTTTCTTTCTGCTGTTCAATTACCGTTTTTGGATGCAAATTTCTCTATTTACAGTTTTTAATCTGCAAAATATGATTTTCTTATTTGGGTATTTGTGTTCAGTCTTCTCAGTCGTCTTAATATGTTTGTTTAAATTGGTAAAGAAGTAATGGTGCGATCAACTGACATGTTACAGACAGGACAGAGGCTCTTTCTGCAGGAGACATGCGCAGTTAGAGCCAAGTGACAGTGATACAGGATTAATTGGAACAGCAGATACTAGACACACAAGACTAGAGCACCCTTTTGTGGCTGTCAGTGTGAAAATTTTAATATATAAGTCGCACCAGAGTATAAGTCACATCCAAACCATGAAAAAAGTGCAACTAATAATAATAACCTGAAAAATACAACAGAGACTGTCTATGGCCTCTGCAAACACTTCCGAAGTGAATTATCAGCTATATGCACTGGTTGGATCTGGGATTGAACCACTAACCTTCTTGTTTAGGGAACACTCCGGCACTGAGTCATTGCCACCCGCTCTCCCTGTACCTGAAATCAATTTAAAATGTTATTTAAATGCAAACACAATATAAAGCAATTTTAGAAGCCTTAAAGTTAATACAATTGCAAGTTCTGTAATAGCCTCTACACAGCATACAGACTTCTTATTATTGCTGCTACTTCTCCTGAGCTGCCACTTAGCATTAACATCCTTGAGTTTCTAACTGCGAAGCATCCCGGATATTTCACAAAATTCCCCCCAAAAAACTCTTACATCTGGTGTTTCAAATGGGGTCAATAATCTTCTAAATTGACACTTATAAAGAAACTAAATTAGCCCAGGTGGCACGCGATGTTATAACCTTTTACACCAAAATGATTGCACCGTTTTAATCATTTCGGCTTTTGTGAGTTAAATTTTTGATTAGTCTGACTGAGTGGAGAGGTTAAAGATCAAATAATTTAAGAAGATTCAGGATTTCCACTTCAAATACGACAGACAGGATGTGCAAAATCCAAAATACATGGTGGTAGTTTTAAAGATATTGTACTTTTTTGCAGCATAATTTTAGTCCTACTAGAGTAATATTTAATTGAAGTAACAGTACTGTAATGTTGGTCTCTCTTTCCACTGTGAGAAAGTCTAAACGTTTTGTGTGATTTTTATTTGTGTGTTTGTGTTTCTTACACCGCTCTACCACAGATATGATTTTGTTTTTCTCACTTTTGTGTCTGTCCTTTGAAAAGACCAGATTGTGCATTATTTAACGTTTTGTCCTTCAAATTACAAAAACATCAAACTATAAATCAGATGTTACGTGCCGACAGTTACTCTTTAATTTACTCTTACTTGAGTAGAAGGTTTCACAAATCCTTTTTTACATAAAGGGCCCATATTGCGCTGTTTTCGGATCTATGTTATAATTATGTCGTTTCTTCATCAAAGACATACCTGGAGTTGTGTTTTGTTTTATTCACACATGTTTAACACACAAAATCCTGCATATTTAACGCACTATGTTCCACCTTGTGATGTCATGCAGTAGTACAAGCAAAGCTCAACTGAATCTGTGTATCATTCATTCATTCGTTTTTCTAAATAAAACCAAAAATAAGAAAACGAAAAAACAACTATTTTCTTCATTATTTGTCTTCAAAACCAAACTGAAAAAGGATAATGATTTGTTTTTTCAGTTTTTGATTTTGTGTTTAAATGAATAATGGAAAAAACTGAAAATGGACGTTTCCCTTTTCCGTGACTTGAACTGGGATGACGGATTGAACCAGAACTGAAACCAGGATTAAACAGTACTGAACCAGGATGAAACCAGGTCTAAACCAGGACTGGACCAAGTCTAAACCAGGACTAAACCAGGACTGAACCTGGATTAAAAAAGGATTGAACCAGGACTAAACCAGGATTAAATCAGGCCTGAACCAGGACTAAACCAGGATTAAATCATGACTGAACCTGGATGAAACCAGGTCTAAACCAGGACTAAACCAGGACTAAACCAGGACTAAACCAGGACTGAACTAGGACTGAACCTGGACTAAAAAAGGACTGAACCAGGACTAAACCAGGATTAAATCATGACTGAACCAGGATGAAACCAGGACTAAACCAGGACTGAACCAGGACTAAACCAGGACTGAACCACGATGAAACCAGGTCTAAACCAGGACTGGACCAAGTCTAAACCAGGGACTAAACCAGGATTAAATCAGGACTGAACCAGGATGAAACCAGTTCTAAACCAGGACTAAACCCGGACTGAACCAGGACTGAACCAGGACTGAACCAAGATGAAACCAGATCTAAACCAGGATTGGACCAGGTCTAAACCAGGACTGAACCGGGACTAAACCAGGACTGAACCGGTCTCAGTCCTGATCTTGTCCCAGTCTGGTCCTGGTCTCAGTTCTGGTCTCAGTCCTGATCTCAGTCCCGGTCTGGTCCTGGTCCTTATCCCGGTCTCGTCCCGGTCTGATTCTGGTCTTAGTCCTGATCACCCAACAGTCTATGCGGGTGCACCTCTGTTTTAGTCCTGGTTCAGTCCGGCACCGCAGTTTAAGTCACAGAAACAAATCTGTTTTTTCATTTTGATTTTGGAGACAAATTAATGAAGAAAATAGCTGGGGTTTTTTTTCATTTTCTTATTTTTGGTTTTATTTTGAAAAACAAATTAACGAATGATACACGGATTCAACTGCTTTTTGAAACTCCATACACCTTCACTAGAATTATTTGGATGATTTCAGCTCTGGAATTCCCAATCTCTACTGAAAACCTCCACTGGGCCTACATGACAACACAAAGTGAACAGAGCATTTTGAGATTTGTAGATGTTTACAGCCTAATAATAAAGAGTTACTTAAAAATATGTGAATGAAGAGGATTTAGAGGTCACACGAGTCAAATTTGCATAATATATAGAAGCTTTAACTAATTTCTTGTTATGTAATATTATTTTGAAGAGACAGTACTCCAACTTGAGCAGCGTTTTTTGGATTCTTCCCACCTCTGCACGGCGGTAGATGCAAGCTTGATGTAACCCAGGGATCTGCTTCTTTTGAGTTGTATTTAGAAGTTCTTTTTTGTGAACTGCCATGTCTGATTTGGTATTCATGACTTCTCAGGACTAGCGGGGAGGAAAAGCAAAATAAACAGCAGCAACAAACTCGAAGTGAGAAATGATGCAGCCTGAACTGTCCAAGTCAAGTCTTTTTTATTACAGCAAGGTCAACCTCCACAGCACTACTGAGTCATCCCACCCACTCATAGAAATCAGGAGAATACCAATCTTCCAGTTAACAATGCCAAAATAAGCACCGCCTTGGCTTTTTTGGAGAGTCCTCATCCTCCAGTGCACCTAAAAAAAAGCAGGGGACTTTTTGGGACATGGGACAGAAAAGGGTAGACCGGGATTGAGTGTCCTTAAACAGCAAATAGGCACTTTTCTAAGGGATGAAGGGAGACTGTGCAAACGTAGCCCCGGGAGTAGAGTGGTAGTGGTGGTTTCATGCTTCTGTTAAACGAATAGAAGGCTCTTAACATAGAAAAGACACAGGGATTTGTGAGGGAAGGGCGACCCCCAGAGGATAAAGATGGAATAAGGAGAATGAGGAAGAATCATGAGTCTGTGTACAGCTGAATACAAAATGTGGTAGTAGCAGACTGGAGAAAATATGAATTTTAGAAAGTAGCAAAGGGTCTAAATGAATTTTATATGACATTTGTATTAAATATAAGTTAAAAATGTGTACTTATATGCAAATTTGTACAATAACGTGGCCAGGGTGAACCAAAATCTAGAGCAATTTGTTTAGGAACATTTTTAAAGCATTGATTATGGAAGAAACATGTAAACTGGACTTTGCTTTGGTGTTATAATGAATAACAACTAGCATGCTAACTGCACACATCCTGATTATCTGATTATCATACAATAGACCGGCACAGTGGGAAAAGATACATTTTGCTCATATATGGGAAAAATCACGTAGAAGACCTTTAATTAAAGGACTTAAATTAAAATGACCTGGCTAGCATGCTAACAGAACACATCCTAATTATCGTACAACAGACTAGCACCCTGGGACAAGATTGCTCATACATGGGAAAAATCATATAGAACACTTTTAACATATCATGAACTTAAAGAGACTTCAATTTAAAAAAAATTATGAGTATTTGAAGTCATAGTGCAGCGTCTGCAGTGATGCGGTCGCTGTATCGGGCCGTTGTGGTGAAGAGAGAGCTGAGCTGAAAGGCAAAGCTCTCAATTTATCGTCAGTCTATGTTCCTTCCCTCACCTATGGTCATGAACTTTGGGTAATGACCGAAAGGACAAGATCGTAGATACAAGCAGTCGAAAAGAGTTTCCTCCGCAGGGTGGCTGGGCGCTCCCTTAGAGACAGGGTGAGGAGCTCAGTCACACAGGAGGAGCTCAGAGTAGAGCCGCTGCTCCTCCACATTGAGAGGAGCAGCTGAGGTGGTTCAGGCATCTGTTCTTGATGCCTCCTGAACGCCTCCCTGCAGAGGTGTTCCGGGCATGTCCCACTAAGAAAAGGCCCCGGATAAGATCCAAGACACGCTGGAGGGACTATGTCTCTCGGCTGGCCTGGGAACACCTCGGGATCCCCTCAGAAGAGCTGGAGGAAATGTGTGTGGAGAGGAAAGTCTGGAAGACCCTGCTCAGACTGCTGGCCCTGCGACCTGGCCCCAGATAAGCTGAGGAAAATGGATGGATATTTGAAGTTATATTCAAATGTTACCCAGTTTTAGTAGCTTTAAAGATGCATTGTGTAACATTTCTGCTGCAGGATCCATCAAATGCAAGTAGATAATATTGCTTTGTTTGGAATGTTTCACAGTATTAAACTTTTCTATCTTCATCGAGACCAAAACTGATCAAGTTACAGGTCACATCTATGGAGAGGCAACCCCATTCAAAGACAGAATGCCTGTTTTTATAGGTATTTCTGAGTTATAAAACCACCTGTAATTGAACAAATGTAAGGTTGAGCTGTTTAATGTCACAGGTTCCAGGCAAAGCAATGATATATTCATAGAAACAAGCAGTAACGGACCCCCAAAAAAGTTCCATACTGCACCTTTAAGTAGAAGATGAAAATGTAATATGTTGTTCCCAAGTGATTTGGTTGTATATTCATGAGACTTCCTATATACAGTATCACACCAACTCTGTAACTGCGGGTCATGGGCCATACTACCATATTGTGACATATTGTGAATTTAGCAATAATCCAGACGCCATTTACAGACAGGAGACAAAAATAACAAACATATTGAGTGTTAGAAGCTAGCAGGTGTAGCATGTAGCGCTTAATCAGATAGGTGTCTTGAATATTTTTATTTTTTCACAAAATTAGAAAGTGAAAAATGTAATCACTTTTTAACATGTGGTAGATGACATAATATACAACGCAAGTGGGATTGTCGTGTATAGTTGTTATTGGACTGTTGTTGGGTTTTTTGTTTATTTGTTTTACAATGATTCATGATATTACAATAAATTCAACTTGAAATTAGGGTTGTCAAAAATATAAAAATTCAGATACTAATATAATATGATATTAAACTAGTATTGGAACTGAAGTTGAACAAGCACTGATACAAAAAAGAAATTAATTCATGATGACAATTATAAAAGAAAACAGACTAATATACACCCATGGATCATTACAGAACATACTTGGATGACTGAGGGATTACATAGATATAAGATCACAAGGTAATATACAAGAAAGTACTACAATTTAATGTTGAAAATAACATTCTACTGAGTGTTTTTTAAAATTTGCATCATGGTATTAGAACCTGTATTGGTAGTGAATCTATTTCTTTGTATCTCAGTCAAATCTGAAAGGTTAGTATTATAAAAACATTACTTGCAATACAATATTGTTCAAGGACAGTGGAAATTTGAAAACTTTATTTAAATTTTTATTTCTCAGTATTTATTTTGATGTTCATGTTTCTCAGGAAACATGAATATTTTATCGTCATTTAATTTTTTTATTATTATATTAAGCCATGTTTTATGAGGCATTAAAATTCCAAGGTTATGCATCATCAAGTCTTTTCTCTGGCTTTTGCTTTGTCATTTTGGGTCTGTATTTTTCTTTGACTGAGAGATCCCATCATAGATAAACTGGATGCTCACGGCAGCCTCTATAATAACTGTGATGAATGGGACAGGGGTGAAAGGTCAAATGCAGAGGCAGCTCCAGTACGTCATTCTCCTGTAGCCTTGAACACTTCTGAGAACACTAACTGACGCTAAAGTTGGACAAAAATCACCAACAATCCACAATATCTCACATAAGCTGTCATAATATACGCCACGTGTGGATTTTTTCTTATGTAGAGACGTACAATTAATTGTCATTAGCATTTTAACTGTTAAATGAGGCATGAGAAGCAAGCAGCAAAGCATCTATTGTTACTGAAGGTCAAATATATGAAAAATCAAGAGAGATACAGTAAGTGATAGCAGAGTCAAGCTGAATTATATTTACAAATGCATTTTATTTGTTTAGTTAAAGGGCCTGTATTATATGAATTGGACTCTTGTGAGCTTTAAGACATGTTAGAATATTTACTACGTCAACAACATACCTGGAGTTGTGTTTTGTTTTCTTCTTATCTCTTATCGTCCGATCAACGTGTCTACACCTCTAAAGCTCCAAATGCTCTGTTCCACCTTGTGATGTCATGTAGTGGAATTTTTCAAGTTAACAGCTACCTTTCACCTTTAGTTCAGTAGAAATGTTCAATTCTAGGGGAACTTTCAAATGATTCTAGTGAAAGTGTAAGGAGTTTAAAAACACACTGGAGAATTTCCACAAGGTGTAACAGAGTGTTTTCTGTTGGAGAGAAGAACACAGCTTAAAGCATACAGGGTTTGTGTGTTAAACAGGTGTGAATGAAATAAAACACAACTCCAGGTATGGTTTTGATGAGGAAACAACATTCTAACATAGATCAGAAAACATCATAATAAGGGCCCTTTAAATAAGAGATCATGATGAACACGTTGGTATTTAGATCCTCTATCAGTTAATCAGTGAAAATGCTGTGGTAGCCAACTTCATCTTTCCTCCAGTTTTCTATTTTGGTATGTTGAACATTCTGGTGACTAAGTTTTAGGATTGTCTAAGAAAGTAATGTTTACCACAGTGTGGCCTGTCTGGACCAAAATATTTAAAATATTTTTTACAGCAACATTTGTGAAGCTTTATGTAAGTAGTATCCTGTTAATTGAAATTTTAGTATTGTGGTAGATTTATCTTCTTAAAAAATATGACATTTTTTCAGTAATAATAGGGACAGATGTTTTAGTAGAAAAAGCTGCTTAAATTATTGTTGTTGTTTTTTTTCGTCTTATAGAAAATGTGTTTGGACAAGCAGTGACTGCGCTGGAAAGGCTATTTCTAGCTTTGCCCAAGACACTGCTATTATAAAGAAATAGGTTGTTTTTCCTTGCATAGTCATGCACAAGGCTTAAATCTACAGCATACTTTCTATCATAACCTGTTTTGCAAGTTTCCTTGTTCTTGTCCTTGGCTCAAACTAAGTCATGTACTAAAATCTTGTGGTCATGAGACAGATGAAGCGTAGGCTACCCTCAGTGAATTCCTTTTAAAATCCCATTTGGAGTAATTAACTTATGAATAATCAAACAGATGAGGAGAAACACAAAGGTCATGTCTCAGATGCAATGGTGCCTCTAGTTCTTCCCGCACAGTCCCTGAGCTCCAAATAGCTCCAGGACCATCAAGAGATTACTGATAAACAAGTCATATAGCACTAATGTCACCAGACTAAAATGTCAAACTTGATTTGGACATTAAGGAATAGACTGGATACTCAATATAGATTCTGATACCACAATGATAAGACACTCTTTATTTTCTTCTATTGTTTTTATTTTAACAAAAAAATGTTATTTCAATGTTAAATCATAGTAGTTTCTTTTATTTGACCATGTGGTCTTATATCTGTGTAATCCCCCAATTGTCCAAGTATAGGTACCACAGTGGTCTATGGGCATACATTACGATGGGGTGTTAAGCTTGTTCTGATACAGCTCAAGATCATTCTAAAACAATTCAGGAAAGGTTCATTACTGTGCTGTGAATGTGACTTCTTAGTATTGATACCTGCTCAACTGGGCATCTCATTTTTACACTAGTTGTAGGATTGATTAATATCTGATTTTCAATACGTTTGACCACCCTAGATGGAATAAAAGAGTGGAAAAAGAGGTAAAATGAATGGGACTTCATAATCATACACTGGAAATCACCACTAGTACTATTTCAGTATTATTCTGTATTGTACACAATCAGAAGTACTTACTGTACTTAATAGTTTTGTAGCCTCGTATTTTTGCTATACTCCAGTGATATATTGTATTTGTATTTTCATTCGTCATAATTATTTTGTATTGTAAATTGATATATTTTACATTTCTCTATCATCTACTATTCTTGTACTATGCAGCACTGAAATTTCCCCACTGTGAGACAAATGAAAGATCTTATTTGGAAAGGATTAGGATTAATAATAAAGTCTATCCGTCTCAAGTCCAGTTCATGCCATTCCAATAGCCAACCTTAATTTATAAACGTCACGATGGACACAAGCTGTACTCAGAAAATAATGAATGAAGTGTGTTGTCCACTCAGACGGAGCCCCCTAGTGGACAAATGAACAAGTGCAAGGTCAAGAAAAAAAAACTTAAGTGAGAATAGTTTTGCAGAGAGTGACTTTAATTTCAGAAAATTACAAGTTCATACACCTGCCATTTCCACTAGAAGTTAAATGCAATTGTTTTTTTGTTTTTTCAGAACCGAACAGGCTTCAACGTCTGTTACATGTCAAAGAGCTGCAGAACAGAACGTATTGGTGTCAAATACAGATATATAATAATATATATTTATAAAAAAAATCTCTCATACCGTGTGACACTACTTTTAGACTACCGCCACTTCAGCATCTGCATGATATTTTGAAATGAACCTGCTATACTTAACTAACAAACTCAACGTGGTTTCTCTTTGACTAGATATTAGTTACATGCCTTTCTTGTCGTAAAACTAAGATTATTTGGGAGGAGTTTGGTACAACCTCTGTGTGGCGTCATGCTTGCCACTTCCAGCCCACTCAAACAGAAAGCAGCCATTCGGATCTTTTGTTAAAGGCCGTGGGCTTGTAGCCTTTCTATCAGGGGCCATTTTTTATTCATATGAGCTATGTACGAAGAAAAAGTCCAATGTGGCTCTTGTGGACGTTGATATTGTTGATGTGCGAAGTGAGCCTCTTGATGTTTTTACACAATATTTCTAAGAGTAAGGTTTTTAAGACAGAGGGTCAAAACAATCCATTATGATTAAGTACTGTAGCATTGTCCTTCTGGAGGCTGTGGAAGCTTCATGTTCTCTTTGGACATCATGAGACGCCTTAGCTCTTGAAGAACTATTTTAATACTATAAGAATTCTGCCATTTGGCTAAGATTGGTATGCTACGTGAGTCCACCTGCGAGAGAGAGCAGAGAAAACATCTGATCAGTCATGGTGACAGCTGCAGACACTGACTTATTGCACATCACAGGGGCCTGTCACTTAAGTGGACTACAGTTACACAGAAAACTGACACATATTAGAGAGTACAGATTTATTTAAAGGCATTTAAAACATGCAAGAGAGTTAACGGCATACGTATTTATAAGGTTTTAAAGTATACTTAAAATTCAGGGTTCTACTGTGTTAGAAGCATTTTGGAAGATATGATAATACCAAGAACAAGCAGCGGTTACTTACCGTCCCGTTTGAATTATTTATCCCATTCATGCTAATTTTTGTTTCAAATCTAACAGTTGGGGCTGTGTCTGGGTACCCAGGTCCGCACTCCACCTTCAGGCTGTATATTCTATTCTCATAATTGGTCTGAAACAAAAGGAAAACACAGGGGTGTTTAGACTGTGGCAGGATTGATTTGTCATTGTTCTGAAGAAACTAAACAGATCACGCAAGTCTTTCAGTGGATATTACAGATGCTTTTCCGTATATGTGCAATGACTGGAAGTCTAAAAATGTCTGAATTTAATCACTCTCATTCTCATGCCTTTGTTGTAGTTATTTTCTCAAATTGTGCAGTACTAAAGTTAGTCTCTCTTCATTAATGCTTAATAAAATATTGAGATAAACATGTGCCTCAGCATTTCTGATCTGCCAAAGGAGCAATGTCTAATATTACCGAGACTGAGACTTCATTCATCAAATTTCATCTGACTTTCAAACAAAGTGTCAATAAAAAAACAAAAACAAATGTAGGGTTTTTTCAGAGTGCCACTCATAAGGGTGACATAATAGAGCAGTCGATCTGAGAGCAAAGTGGTGGGACCTGTGTGAACACAGAAAGCTGCACTCTGAAGAGGTTTGAACAGCTGATCTCAGAGCGAGTTAAACAGGTGCTCTGGGGGCGGCTCCACTCACATTCTGGAGTCTGATGTGAACACGGCTGACCTTGGGCTGACCTACAGAGTCTGTGGTGAAAGTAAAGGCTGGTTTACATATTTGTCTCAGTTTATGTACAGCGTCGCATTCAAAGTGGATGTGCTGCTCCGCGACGCACCTGACAGCCAGTAAGAAAGCATGCAACTCAAGCTGTGCTGTGTACATGTACCTTGGCCAAAAAGTTGCTACACTGCATTTCTGCTGTGGGCTGTGATTGTTTGATGGACAAGTGATAAAAAGAGCTTGGACAAGTGATAAAAACAGCTTGGAACAGCTAAAGTCTGGCACAGACATGTCTGTGATTCTTTATTGTCCTATTAACAAAATGTATGCAAATTCAGTCGTTTGAATTCTCACGACGCACCTGGACCCTGATTAGCTCTGCAGAAGCTTGTACGGATCAGGTCTACGTCAGGAGGTCAGCTCTCAGCTGCATGAAGCCTATCACTATAAAACAGTCTTAAACGCACTTGCAAAACTGTCGTTTAGCAACCTGCGTCTGACAAGGCAATTTGGATCAACTTAATATCAGTGAGACACCGCGTGTGAGTGTGCATCACACTCACTGTAGATTTACAGGTGAAAGAAAAAAATGGGATGTGTAGCACAAGGGAAGCGAGTGTGTGCATGTGTATTCACACGGCTGTTCGCTTGAAACTCTCTGTCATGGATATATGCTCAGTGGTGAGCTGATTCTCTCATATAGATCATGGTGCGGAATTTGGGATGAATGATGAGCAGTGTGTGTGAACAAGGGCTGACCCAAAAGAGAAGTAAATAGAACTAAATCTAGTGCACACTGGAGTGCAGTAACATGTGAAAACAGATGCAGCACAAGTAACAGAATAAGGCATAGACATAGAAGCGTAGGCTCAATCATCTACAATGTGACAAATGTAGTGACTTGTGTTTGTGTCCTGCTGTTTTGTTCCTGGTGATGGTATTTCCTGCATATTGCAGTACTTCCTGCATGTTACAGTCTTGCAGTACTGTTGAAGAGGCTGTACTCACACGTGGCGGTCCAATGATCATGCCTCTCCACTTGGTCAGGGTCATGTCGTCATCGTCCTCCAGGCCCCAGCTCACTGTGCCATCGCCCTCGCCTTTCTGGCCCTCTTCCAGCTCCTCCAACAAGCGGAAATTGCGTGGGACTTTAACTGTGATAAAAAAGAAAAATATGTCATGAAATATGGGCTGCTAATGTTTTGATATCAAATGTGTGGTGTGTACAAGGTCAGTTGTACCTGATCAATGTAAAGCAATTGAAGAAGTATAAAGACATGTCAGTAAAGAAATGTTAATGTAAAAAATGATTTTGAATGAAGGTTATGGATAAGGTACTTTATTGATCCCTTGTGCAGGGAAATTAATTTTCTGCATTTGACCCATCCTTCAATGCCACTGGGACAATCTGTCAGGAGCAGTGAGCTACAGCAGTACAGCACTTAAGGACCCATCTCCAGACCTGGAGCTTGGCCTCAGCTACCTACCTCAGCTGGAGCATTTTACTTGTGCATGTTTTGCGCTTATGTATGTAAAATTTATATTTTCACATCATATTGACAGATTTTTTTAAATTGCCAAATAAAAATTCATTTTGATATGAATTTCCTGAACAAAACCAATGTAATCTTAAAAATAGTTCACAAAGTCTAAACTCCATTGACTGTGAACCTCGATTAAAAAGACCCATTCATCTACATCAGGGGTTTTTAAACTTTTCAATCTCGAGGCCTGACTTGTTCTGTACAAAGAAACTTGGGGCCCAATCACATATTAAAAGTATATTTTTCTGATTGTGCGTCCCTCATGGAGGTGCTCACGGCCTCACTGAATCTCAAGCTTGATTAGAATTTGATTAATTGCCCAGAACTATTCAGCATTAAAATTATGAATTAGGCAGCAGTGGGCAAGTAGTTAAGATGCTCAATACTATCACTATAACTACATAGATTATATCATGTCAATAAAATATCTACAGAAAATCAATCCAAAACCTATACACAGTGCTTTTTGCTTGAGTTTCCATTAATAATACTGCTCTTTATCATCATAATATATTTTTATGTGTGAGCTACTGTGTCCAAATAATTTCCCTTGTGGATCAATAATGTTTGTCTAAGTCTAAATAATTACAAATAAATAACAAATGATGATTGGTGATAAATAGAGTCATTCACTTTTCTTGACTAGATCTAGTCTATTGTGTCTCCTGTAGAGTTAGTGCACCTATAACTCAACAGAAGGGACTGAAGCGGCACATGTCATCACTGAAGTCATCACTCCAGACGTCGTTAGGACACAGTCATGAGGCTTGGAGTCAGATCCAGACACAGGGGAGAGACTTGGCTACTGCTAAACCCACAACAAGCCTCAGTTCTGTTTCTACTATCAATGAAGAACTAGACAATTTAAGACTATATATGGCTGGGTGTGGTTATTTTTGAAAAATGTTTTGTATTGTAACCAACTCAAAGTAAAAGTGTTAATGCCGCTGCTTATACATGGGTTTCAGAATGTTGAAAAATTAGGACGGTTGCCATAGCAATTAACAATTTATGTCAAAATTGTATATCTTTTGAATGGTGAAAAGTCCTCAAAATGTCACATATATTAAGAAGGTGAGACCCATGAATTGGATGGATATAACTATAAGAATAATACAATCATAAGACTTTTATGGTCAAAAATATATAGTCTGTAGTCTCATTTTTGTCCCTATAGCCTAAAAAGAACCTGAACAAAAATTGATAATACAAATATTACTCTATGCTTCTAGTATTTTCAAAACTATACAGAAGTAACTATATTTAATTTGCTAGTGCTTTTTCATCGCTGGGGGCAAAAATAAATATTTATACTCTAAAAATTATATTAAATAAAATGATTCAAATATGGATTGTTCGTGCCACCATAGTCTCTATATAAATCTATGGGAAACACTGAGAAAATCGGGTGACCAGATGTCCCTATTTACCCAGGACTGTCTCAGTTTTAAGTCCTGTGTCCCATGTCCCATCAGATTTATCCAAAACCATTAATTTGTCTGAGTTTTATATGAGAAATGTCCCAGTTGTCCCTGATTTTTATCCAATTTCATACCCACCAATAGTAAAGAGGGAAATATAATTTCATGTGTTTAACTAAAATACAGACAGCTGTTCTTGGAAATGACTATACGGCAAAAAAAATAGTTTATACTGACCCACAAGTGAGTCAAGAATGTTATGATCTCTTTTCAGAATTTTATTAATTTATTTATTAATTTGGAAAATCTGGTCACCCTACTGTAACCATACATTGACCACAAAGCTAAACTGCATTACTACAGACTTAAGATGGGCCCTATAGGTCAAATATATTTGTGTCCACCAGCATCAGCACATTTTAATCCCTTACAATGTTAAACGACCCCTGACCTGATCTATGTTAATGAGGCTTGGGAAACTGCAGAGTGGTGTAGTAAAAAGCGAAACAGACAATATTATATAGTCTATGGTGTTCATGCAGATCTGTGAAGGGAGGATTTCACTTTGAGTCTATGTGGAGCCAAAGTTTAGGTTTATTTTTGCAGTATCATCAGCCACTTCCTGCTGGGCGCTAAAATAGGGCTGCGGCTCCGTCTACTTACTGAAAGCAATTGTGCAATTTTGGATATTTCTTTGATGCATATTCAATAATAACCGTGGATCTAGCTGTTTGGGGTTTTAGTTACTGCCATGATTTTAAGTGTTTGTAGCAGAGGCACATTTGGCCCTACCATGTTGCCGCTAGAATCTCCAGGTTTCAACACAATCCCCATTATCTTGCATACGAGATAATCTTTGATCTAAGCCTAACTTTAAATATATTGCAGTGCTGTCTTTGTAGGATGGCCAATTTTATTCCAGAAAGCTTTAAGGCACGGCTAATTCCGCTGCGCCTTGTTAGAATATTCTAGTCGCTAACTTAACGGAGGCTAAGCTAATGGTGGCTACTGTTGTCTGCGGTCGATTTGGTCCAAAATAGAAACGATCGCGATCATATTAAACACGATATATTACACCATAAATGTATTAAATTAGATAAGACCACGGGCTTTGTAATTCTACCCCTATGAGCTATTTGCAGGAACTCGTGTGAATCGCTATAATAAAGCTAAGCAAGCTAACGCGGTGGCTCCAAAAAGCATTGCTGCCTCCCCAGAAAACTGCCATTTACATCAACTTCCCAAACAAACTAGGTGAACACGACAGTTGTTGCGAGTGGAAATGACAGGTCTAGCGTGGATTCGCCCACTCAGTGCAGCGCTTTAGATGTGTATTTAGATGTGAGGCGTACAGACCTGAGGTGGCCATCTCCTTCAGCAGAGTCAGGCAGCGCACAGAGCAGTGACATCAGCGGCGCTAAAACCAAGCCCAGCTCCAGCGGCACAGGGCACGGCACATGGCACAGACAGGGCGCAGAGCGTGGGGTACAGGGCACAACACGGGGCGTAACAAAGGGTACAGCACAGACAGGGCGCAGAGCGTGGGGTACAGGGCACAACACGGGGCGTAACAAAGGGTACAGCACAGACAGGGCACAGAGCGTGGGGTACAGGGCACAACACGGGGCATAACATAGGGTACAGTACAGCTCAGGGTAAGGCACATGGCACAGATAAGGCACAGAGCGTGGGCTATAGGGCACAACACGGGGCATAACACAGGGTACACCACAGCGCAGGGCACAGCGTGGGGTACAGGGTACAACACAGAGCATAGGTACAGCTCAGGGCATGGCACAGAGCGTGGGATACAGGGCACAACATACGGCGTAACATATAACATAGGGTACAGATCGTGGGGTACAGGGCACAACACGGCATAGGTACAGCTCAGGGCACAGAGCGTGGGGTATAGGGCACAACACATAACACAGGGTAAAGCACTAAGCACAACACAGGGCATAACACAGGGTACAGCACTAGGCACAGCACAGGGCATAACACAGGATACAGCACTAAGCACAGCACAGGACATAACACAGGGTATAGCACTAGGCACATAGCAGGGCATAACACAGGGCACAGACAATGTAGAGGTCACAGAGCATAAGGTACAGTCACAAGGCACAGAACAGGGCATAGAGCATCATAATCCAGAGCTCAGCACAGGTCATAATATGGCACAGAGCATAGAATATAGGGCACAGCACACAGCACAGGCAGGGCTCAAGGCCAGGTCAATAGGAAAATTCACTGCCTATTTACTACACATGAAATTAACCGCAATATTAGTATTATTCAACCCAGCCTTTGATAATTGGTTGATTAAATTGCTCTTTGACTTGAACGAAGTCCAACAGTACGTTTAAGGAACACATCTGTCATGAGGGTAACATACTTTCCAACAGCTTTCATTTCACAAGCACTCAGATTTCCAGGGTGTGTCTGTACTGCTTTGTGATGGTGTCACCAATAACAAATCAAACTGGTTCTATGAGATTTTTTTATTATTTAATTTGCATGTAATTACAAGATTATTTAAGGCAAACTACGCATAACTCAATTGATTCAACAGTGTCCTGTTGTAATAAGTACAGTGCCTGAAAAAGCTTTTTACAATTACATTTAAAGTACAAGGTAGAAACATGGGTCACCAAATCGAACTTTCTGTAGGGCATTTACTGGTACTCTAAGACAATACATTAACATTCAAATAAGTATATTTTTTCTTGACAATGCAATTTAAACATACAATGTGAAAAATAACACTAGAAACTAAAAACTGCTTTAAGCGAGCAGACGAACAGTTTTCCCAGTCACTGTCAAATAATCCTCATCAGCCAGAGCCCGCAGAGCCTCGTCAAACAGGTCCTTGGTGATTGCCTATGAACCAGAGAATAGATTTTTAGATGCTGGACAATGGACACAGATGAAAATAATAAAGAGAAAAATATTTACTGCTTCAGACTGTCCTCGGAGGTCCTCAAGCAACTGCTGGTACTTTATGGCTGGGGTCTTTCCTTTGGCTTGGATGAGTTTCTTAAGTGCTTGAGCCACCTCTTCTTTGCGCTTACGTGCTGTAGCACTCATTCCTGAAATGTGTATAAAAAAATATATAAAAATACAAATTGGTACTTGTGATAAACAGTATGTAATTAAAATACATTTTAAAAATGTATTAAAGCTGTAAGACAGATTTTAATGTTATCTCAGCAAAAACAGATGTGCAGTTGTGCATGTTGTACATTTACAAATGTTTGAGTAATGCATTAGAATTTGTTGGTATACATCGCCAAAGCTCAAAATCATCTGTTCCACCTTGTGGAGTCATGCAGTGGTAGCTTCTAAAATAATAGCTACCTTTTACCTTTAGTTCAGTAGATTGGCAATTCCAGGGCTGAAATCATCCAAATGATTCTAGTGAAAGTGTATGGAGTTTAAAAACACAGTTGAGCACTTCCTGTATTACCAAGTGACATCACAAGGTGGTTTGTGAGAACTCAGCCTAAGTATGCAGGGTTGTTGTGTTAAACATGTGTGAATGATAACAATAACTCCAGGTTTGTTTTTGATGAGGAAACATAACAGACCAGTATATAACGCAGGTTAACTTGACCTTTACAGTTACTTTCTAATATATTTTATCTTAAACAGAAGTTTATGTTGAAGATATCCATGACATGTCAGGATATGAGAGAATGTTGCACAGGTCTGTTTAAAAAAAACATATACACATTAAAAAGCAATTATTCCTCTGTTTCCAATATCTGACCTGTAGTGAGGATGGAGATATCCACAAAGCCGGTCCTGGGATCTGTGGCGGACTGTTTGAGGGCCTCTCTGTGCAGCCTCTTGGCCTCCTCCACATCGATGGTCTCCACTTTCTCACAGAAGCGTACCTTGGCGTGAGCTTCTGCCAGTCGGATTAGAGACTCCAGCTGTCGGGGATAGGCAGACACCATGCCACGGCCACTGCCAATCTTCCTCATGTCCACATAGGCCTGTACAGAAATATGTCACAGTATTAATCCGATAAGAAACATTGAAAAAACTCATCATTAAAATCATCAATTGAGTGAAACTATACTTGAGGTAAAATAATTCGCACAATTTAACAGAATGAGACTCTACAAACAGGGGTCACCAAATGAACCATGCTGCCAATGATTAAAATTTGTATTGCTCAAGGAAAAAATGAAAATGCTCTTAATAAGACAAAATTAAATTGAACAGAAACTGACTGTCCAGGGTTAAAGTTGCACTGCATAATATTTTTAGTGAAGGGTCCACCGTCTGCTTGTCTCCATGGATGTTACTGCTTTGTCTAGAATGTTCCACAGTACAGATTAAACCTATATCACAACCAGGTTACAGCACTACACTACATTACAATTCAGATCTGTGGAGAGTCACCCAAATTCGCAGAAGGAATCAATGTATTTTTGAGCAACAGAAACACCCGTAATTAATAAATGCTAGATGGAAATGTTTGTTATACTACAGAACATTCCAGGGAAAGCAGTGACATTTCCATGGAAACAAACAAGTATGGACTCAGAAAAGTTATGCAGTGCACCTTTAAAATCAGGTTTGATGCCATTTGTTAATTTCACTAGAACTTTAAATCATAAGTGCAGTGTCACCATTTTAAAATCCTATATTGAAATCCTACGCTACACTTTCCACTACTGATTTAAACCAAGTGTGAACATACCTCGATGAGAGCCTGGCTGGCCTCCTCGCTCAGTCTGGGGTTTATATATGTTCGTGCATAGGCGATGTAGTCCCTGAGCACGGCCATGTCCAGATACTCCTCCTCGATCTGCTCCTCACTCTGGTAGTACAGCGACACCAAGTGGTGAGCCAGTCTGCGGTCATATGCCTCATCTTGGGGGTCCAGCATCAAGAAGATCAAGTCAAACCTAGACAGTAAAAAGTAGTATTTAATAGTGAACGTTACTATGAACTTAAAGGTGGAGTGTGTAACTTTTTGGTTGGGGGTCTGTTACCTGCTTATTTCTATAGATATGTCATTGCTCTGCCTGGAATGCTCCATAGCTCTACCTTATATTTATTCAATTACAGGTGGTTTTACTGCTTAACAATACATAGAAAAACACATGTTCCGACTAAGCAAGGGTGTCTCTCCACAGACCTCACCTGTAACTTTGTCTGATTTGGTCTCCATGAAGATAGAAATGTTTAATACTGTACTGTGAAACATTTAAGTAATAACATCTCCATGGAGAAAAGCATTTGACAGACCCTCCACCAGAAAAGTTACTCAATACACCTTTAATGCTTCAGTATTACTCTCAAGTATTCTTGAGAAACTTTGGTATGAAAAAAAACTTATTAATTGATCTTTCAGTTTTTATTACTACAGCTACAAAAACCTTCTGCAGTCTTTCTATAAAATGTTTTTCCATTATAAATTCCAATAGAGGCCAATATGAAAAGTAGGGTTTTGAACTGCTCCATTGGTTTAGTGCTCTTACCTGGACAATAAAGTGTGAGGCAGCTGAATATTTTCAATAGTTGTCTTTTTGGGGTTCCACTGGGATTCCACAGGGTTAGCAGCAGCCAAAATTGCAGTGCGGGCATTCAACTGGCAAATGATACCAGCCTGCAGACAGGACACAAAACAAAATATTGCTTTAAAATAATGTTTAAAAAGGGCCCATATTATGCCATTTTATGATTTTTATTTTAGGTTATAGTCTTTCCTCTTCAAAAACATACCTCGAGATGTGTTTTGTTTCATTCACACATGTTTAACACATAAGCCCTGCATATTAAGAGTATGAGTCTAAAACCTGGTTGTTGTCATGAAGATGCTGGGTAGATGCCTTCACTGGAATGTACCATAGTATGGTATTAAACTTAATTATAGGTGTGTTGTTTACAATAAAACAATACAGTAGAATGCATATTTTCGAGGTAAGTGGGTCACCGCCTCTCCAACAACTCAGACCTGTAAATTGCATGGTGCTTGTCTCCATGGAAATAGACAAGTTTAATATCATACTGTGAAAAACACCAGGCAAAGCAACAACATCTTCATGGTGATAGACCTTCCACGCAGAATGTTACACAGTGCACTTTTAAGGGTTAAGGTATGTTTTTGAAGACAGTTTGGACATTTTTTTTGTTTTATAAATGTACTCCTCTAATGTACACAAAAATTATCTGACAAATACAACAAATATTTTGGTGAAATCATGTCTAAAGTAGCATAAAATAAATTGTTTCTTACATGTAAAATGTGCTCAACTTTTGGATAGAATTGTCTCTAGTAAGATGTCATAAATAAATCTTACTGTCTACGTGTTGTAATTTTTTGATCCATATAATCCCGCTAAATTACGTAAAAGTTTGAGAATCAAAATCTGTCCCACACACTTTAAAGCATACAAGAATTCTTTTTGTGTAATATAGGACCTTTAAAGGTGCACTGTAACTTTTTGGTTCGGGGTCCGTTACCTTGTTTTCATAATTTGTGTTATTGCTCTGCCTGGAATGTTCCATAGTATGACATTAAACAGCTCTTACAGCACCATACTAGTATTCAGTTACTCAGTTACATTTATTGCTCAAAAATACCTAGAAACAGGAATTCTGACTGTGAGTGAGGTTGCCTCTCCACAGATCTGAGCTGTAATTTGGTCTAGTTTAGTCTCCATGAAAACAGCAAGGTTTAAACCTTGATGCGAAACATTCCTGACAAAGCAAAAACAAATCCATGGAGAAAAAGAGTCTGATGGACTCTCCACCAGAAAAGATACATAAAGCACCTTAAAAATTAATCAATACGGAGCGTGGGTGTGGCGTTACCTTGGCAATGGACAGAGTCTGTTGCTCCATGACCTCATGCAGCACTGAGCGCGTATTGTCACTCATCTTGTCAAACTCATCGATGCAGCAGATGCCGTTATCGCTCAGCACGAGGGCGCCGGTCTGTAGGACGAGCTGGCGCGTCTCTGGGTCCTTCATCACGTACGCGGTGAGACCCACGGCACTGGAGCCCTTCCCTGATGTGTACTGCCCGCGTGGCACCAGGTTGTGAACGTACTGCAGTAACTGGGACTTACTGGTGCCAGGGTCTCCGCACAGAAGGATGTTTACTTCAGCTCTGAAGTGGCCTCTACCAGTCTGACTGAAGTCTTTACGAGAACCGCCAAAAAGCTGAAGCAAGATGCCCTGAACATACACAAAACATTTAATTAATTTCAAAATATACGTCCACAACAAGCCTTAACAGATCAGAAAACAGTATAATATGAGCTCTTTATGTTGTTTCCTCATCACAAATATAGCTGGAGTTCTGTTTTGCTTCATTCACACACATTTAACTCAGCATATTTAGGCTTCTTAGTTCCTCTCTCAAACTGAAAACACTCTGCTCCACCTTGTGATGTCAAGTGGTAATACAGGAAGTGCTCCACTGTGTTTTTAAACTCCATACACCTTCACTTGAAATCATTTGGATCATTTCAGCCCTGGGATTGCCATCTCTACTGAACTGAAGTCTCTGAACCATATCTCTCTACTAATGTATCAAGTTGTTATGGTGAAATGAAAACCTACAAATATAACCATTTATACTAGGTAGTACAGCATGACATTTCAAAACAAATGTCATATTATCTTAAATTTTTATCCTTAATTTTAAACCATGTTATCCAATCTTTTTCTCATAGATTTAGACCAAGTCCCACTTTATGACCTGTGTCAACTCACCCAGATGGACAAATACAACAGCCTATGTTACCAAATGACTACATCAAGTTTACCATATTGCCAGCTGGAAATGTGAAGCAATAACATTCAAATTCACAACCAATATGCTGAACCCCAAAATAGACTGGTGTGAGAGCTTTGAACAGTGCTGGCTGGTATCCATGACCTCCCTCTCTCACACACCTTTTTGATGTCCTCATGCTCATAAATGCTGGGAGCCAGAGCAGAGGCGAGGCGCTCGTACACGTCTGGTTTGGCAGCGAGCTCCTTCAGTGTCTGCACGCGGTCCTCTGTAAACAGCTTCTGCTCGGCGTCCTCGTCCAGACCATGCAGCCTCTTCTCATCAGTCTTGCGAAAGTGGATGGCGTCGATGTGGGTTTTGTAAACTGACTTCACGTTGCTCTGACGCGGGTTCACTCGCATCGGGACCGCTCTGTATATGCCTTTGAAAGAGAAGTTAAATGATTGTTAATTAATTTATTAAGTCACTTTAAATTACTTTGTGTATGAATTGTACTATACAAATAAACTTGCCTTGCCATAAATCTTTCATGATTAACACATTTCAAAGTCAGCACTTAATAAGATAGTGATACATACATAGATATAGATATATTCAGACATAGATAGATTCAGTACAGGGCTACTGCAAAGTTCCTTGGTCTTTTCCTGTATAAGTTGAGCATTTTAAACATATTATATTCAATCATTTCTCAACAGTATAGTCACGTCTTGCACATAGGAGACTGTATGCCTGCACGCTCTCCTCGGGGGTTACACTGACCTGAAGAAATTTTTTTTTCCTCCCTGCTCTCTTAGGGCGGGTCAGTCAGACCCAAAAATTTATTTTCAAATAAATTCCCGCCAGGCAAGAAAATAATTTTTTGGGTCTGATTGACCCGCCCCAAGAGAGCAGGGAGCAAAAAAAAATTTCTTCGGGTCAATGTGACCCCGAGGAGAGCGTGAGAAACACATCTTATTTTGTCATTGGCAAAGGATAAATAAAATTTGTCAGCTGGACAGAAGTTTCTTTTTGGTCCAATTCTTCAGGTCCCAGAGCTCCAGTTGACGCACTGAATTTTTCCTTTTTCTACCTGGACAATTGAGGGATTTTACAAACTCCCTTATTTTATCTTAATTGTTACAGTGAGTCTATCTAGTACCAGTACCAAATACAGGAAATTTACATCTATATGAAACACCTGAATTATTTTATTATTTCTCAGCAGTTTGCCTCTGACATGCAGTGTATATATGCCGTATATGTTAAAGATACTGAGTGCTCTGGTAGGTGCAGGGCCTCACCTGTGATGTTGACCCTGTCTCCAGGCTGCACCTTATCCACCAGGTCGTTGTGGGCATACACCACAGTGGTGTGGCGTCTGACCTGCGGGCATGTCTTCAGGAGACTCTTGGACTTTAATCTGTTTTGAGGCAGGATTATAAAACAACAGATGTCATGACCTCAGTCGTCACACGGCCGATTAGCACATAACATATTCTCAGACTAGGTGTCATTCACTGTAAGCAGTCTGCCCCCGCTCCTGCTCCCCAGCTCTCACCATCTGCTTGTCTGAAAAGACTGAGCGGTTGTGAATGAGTGCCAGACTGTGGGTGGTGTTGCAGTGGCGGCACACAGCAGGCTCTGCGATGCGGCCGCGATCCACCTCCACCCTCGTGCTGTAGGCGCACACCTGGCACTGGAAGAAAGCCTCCTGCATCTCAGGGATGAGCTGCGAAGTGCGGATCACCATACCGCTGATGGTGATGAGCTGATCAATGTCTGAAATGCAACATAAGGCAGACAGAAGCGTTACCATGAGGCCTGTACCTCACACTTCACAAACCTAAAAGATTCTCTTAATTCCCACACTAAATATGGGCAAATGATTTAGCAAATGGTAGCACTAATAGGTGTGATTTCACTTTATTGGCACCTTTTAAAAGGACCGGCTGGGCGTGTGAACCCACTCACCTTCTGGGTTCAGGCTCCTCATGTTTCGGGTTTTCAGGGCGTTGTAGGGGCGGACTTGAATCTGGAACTCCAAGATAGAGTCGGGAAAGCGCTCAAAGAAGAGTTCATTCACGGCCATGTCAAAAGTGGGGATAACTTCCTGTGAACAGAAAAAACAAAGGAGATTTCAATTTTAAGAAGGCGTAAGAAACTAACAAGATATTTTAAGTCAGGTACAAGCCTTTTTACAAGGTTTTACTAAATAATAGAGCATGTATATAAAAACTACTTACCTGTGGGTAGCTGATAAGCTGCCTGTACAGCTCCGCATCAAAGGTTTGAATGTGTAGGCAATTCACGTTCAACACTGGGTCTCCAACAACGCTGATCTATTACAGCAGAAAGAAAAATAAGTTAGTAACATGCATAAAACAAGATCTAATTAACCTTAATCATTTTGTTTTACCTCCTCCAGCTTTTGCATGTACAGGGGCTCATTAAGGTCCAGACCTGCATTTTCATCTTCAGTGGAGGTTGGGTCAATAAACCTCTGCAAAAATCTCTGCAACGAGAAAATATTCATTCTTTATTGAAGGTCTTTATTAAAATCAATAGTTTGAAATGATTAGTTTATAACTGTAATTAGAAATTATTAGTTTAAAACACAATCTTGAAATCGCACCTGGAACTTCTCCTTGCAGGTTCCAACATTAACATCCGTTCCCCAGATGACCAACTTCTGCCCAGTGTTGGTCTCACTGCCCACAGCGGCGCCATCTGTACTCTGCTACAAACCCAAATACAATTTACTTTAGCATCTCTTATGTAAGGCCTAAAAGACCGAGTGGGACAAAATTGGACTGACTGGTTCCGACTGCAGATCCACTTGCGGGGCCTTCCTCACAGATCCCAGGTCAGGGCGCTGCCGGGCAGGTGTGCCCCGGACACCGCTGCGTGGAGTGGCATCAACGCGAGAGCTGGGAGTCCCATACATGAGAGGAGAGCTCATGTCTACTTCATTTGGAGCCACTGATGACAGAAAAATCAGATACAAATCAAAAACATGGAACAAATCATCTATCATATGAAACGAAACAGGAAAAAAGCATTAAAAATGGGTGAAAAATAGAATAGTACAAGGCTTTGAATTGGACTGATTATAAAAAGGCACAAATAAGCTTTTATCTGCCCACCAGCTGAATGTGTCTAAAACTATATTAGCCACTGCCCTCAGCCAACCGCAACACCCTTCTGGCAAATTAAATAATGTAAAAGGTCTTACAAATTTCAGATAACCCTTTTCCCCTCACACTTTATACAGATAGATATATTTGTATTACTTTATTTCTATATTTAATTTTTTTTATATACATTTGTATAATTATGCCTTATTTGACACCACTCCCTTGCTACTTTTTTACTACTTATTTCATATGTATTATTACCATTTATATTGTTACTCTTTGTTATTAGAACACATTGATGTGTGGCTACTATGTCCAAATATTATGATATTAATTGTGGATCAAAAGTTTGTGTAAGTCTAATCATTTTGCTTCAAGTTATTACACTGGCTTTATTTGGCCCAGTGATACCTGAAGGGCGTGGGCTGGAAAACAGTGAGGTGTCCTGGGGGACAGCTGGACTGAGCACGTCTGTGGCTGGTGAGGTGGGCATCGGCATCAGATCCGCAGTGGAGGAGTCCTGCCCTCTGCGACGCTGGGAGGGGGGAGAGGTGGGACCCTCACTGCTGGCTATGGGATCAAGAACAAAAAAAACTCAATATACAAAGTTAAACAAGTTAAGGGGTAACCGGAAACATTAAAAATTACTGCAGGATTAACCTGAGGACTTAAAAGCTACTTACGAGTGGAGGGGTTGTCATTTCTTCCACGTTTGCGACCAGGAGTTGAAGTAGGAGAAGACATGATTGATATTCTAAAAACAAATACAGATCAAGATCAGTTCATGTTAAAGTTTTAGTTCATATTGCCAACATCTTCAAGGTGTTTCCTTGGAGATGTGGATAATACAAAAGTGAGTGAATGTCAAGTTTCATCTTCAGACCCACCTATATTCTCTGATTTTTAACACAGCACGAGTTGTGTGGTCCTGTGTCTTTATATATAGATATATACTTCATTTTTATGGTTTATGCTTTTATTTTATATTGCCATTTTATCTGTATGGTGCAGCAATTTGGAAACCGTTTACTTTATGGAATGTGCTACATAAATACAGTGAATTGGATTGCTTTCATATTAGGAGAAACCAAGCCAACTGTACACAGCAAAAATATATACATTATGCTTTATTTATGAATATTTATCTTGATTAAAACTGACTTTTAAAGTGATTCCTGAAATCCTGAAATAAATATCAGAAATAGTCAAAGTAATTTTAGTTATCATTCCAATTTGGGATTCATTTAGTGAAGTGATGAAGTGCCACAATCAAAAGTAGTACGGAAAGAAGATAACAAAGTATTTTTTTATTTTTATTTTTTAAACTATCAACTATTTCTTTAATCCATGCAAACAAAATCTGTACACATAGGCCTGGAAACAAAAATGATCGTCAAGCCAGCTATACTAATATGATAAAATCGTTGTAATACTCAATGTATTTCGTCATTTAGACTTGGAAAAACACGTGTTATGAGTG
Organism: Boleophthalmus pectinirostris; assembly: GCF_026225935.1. Classification (NCBI taxonomy): domain Eukaryota; kingdom Metazoa; phylum Chordata; class Actinopteri; order Gobiiformes; family Gobiidae; genus Boleophthalmus; species Boleophthalmus pectinirostris. The sequence continues at coordinate 10,155,411 of NW_026571095.1, forward strand.
TTATTTCTGCATAATTTGAACAAAGAGCAATCCATGCAGTACAACAGCCTCCTTAACTTGACATGTGGCTGCGTAGAAAACAATGAAGCCCCGTGAGATTAACATCTACCGACAGTTTAAACAGACTCCATGAGCATATCCCTATCCTATATGATACAACGTAGACAAGTGCGTTGTTAACACTGTTTCGGACCTGGTTTGACAACTATTGCGTCTGAAAATCACTTTATTTAAATAGCATCCCTTACCTTTGCCTCTGCGTTGCTCCTTCTGCAGCAGATGTGGCGCGAAACTCGGCTGACGTATTTTTCGCGCGGAACTTTGGACCAATCACAGAGTAGGGTTGGGCGATACTTCCGGACTCCCTCATTTCTGTGAAGGGGGTTATGTGAAGTTTCGATAACTTTCATTCCAGAGTTTAACCATATTTTAGGTTATCCTTTTTAGTTAGTTTACAATATTTATATGTGTAATAACATTTCGCGTGTGTTTGAGTGTTGCTAACCATTCAAAACACGTTATCGTTTGAGCCATAAACGTTAGGACCTATCTCTTTCTAAATTGGTATGACCCGACTATACCAACGCTTCCTTTACCTCAAAACTAATTTTATTTGGATAATGCCTAATTGTATGCTACTAATTTTGCAGACAATGTATAGAATAACATAGAATAACCCCTAACCTACTTTTCATTAGTTTAGGAAAAGCAGTTTGACTACTGGCCATATGGTTTCATGTGTTATGCAGTGAGACCACATACCCCCATGCTGCTTTGTAATGCAAATTAAGTACGTCTGTAATGTTTCTGTGCATCCTAAACCCCAATTCACACCAGGAGCTGCAGCAGCTCTTAACGTAGGCGGAGCTGCGCGTACGCGTTCATTTCAAAGTTTCAATTCACACCAGAGCGTCAGAGACGCTCCTGCTGCAGCCTGCACGTCTTCTCACTGTTTTCAGACATCACATTTTGTACTTGCTTTTTATCATTTATTTTATGTTAAAGTGTATTAAGTTAGAATGTGTATTAAGTGTATTATGAATTAAGTGTACAGCTGCAACGCATTTGCGTTTAATGAGGTTTAAATCTATTAGCACGCACATTAAACACCTCAGTTTTTTTCCCCCCTTAATAAGGTAAAATCACGTATAATTAACATACATTATGAGTGTGATTAAAATCATATGTCCGTCCAGGTAATAAGGCCTATACGTTTATATGTTCGTTTATATGTTGATACAGAGTCCTGCACCAATGGATAAGGGAAAATAGTCGCTGAAACGGGCGAGTTTTAACGTTCTGGAATTTTAAAGGCGGGTCGGGACTTCAGGTCTAAACCAGGTCTAAACCATGACTAAACCCGGACTAAATCAGGTCTAAACCAGGTCTAATCTCGGAGAGAGAGATAGAGATAGCGAACCCTGAACCCCGCGGAGCAGGTGTCCGAAAAGCGCGACGGCTGCACTATGGAGTAAGAAAGCTGTCAAAAATATTCGTGCGAGTAAAATAGAAATCCGTGCGTATTTGGGAAATCCGTGCATATTTGGCTGTAGTTGCGCATAAAATAAATATTTGTAAACTCTCAAATGAGTCCAGTCGTACATAAAATATATTGTGTGTATTTTATCCATCAGAATACGAATTGAAAAATTACGACGTCATGAATTACAATCACGAAATGAAAATTTACGATTACACTTTCATCAGTACGAATACAAATTCACAGACGGAACTTTACTGTCAAAAATACGTCATCACTTCACAGACATTATCCATCGAGCAGAAGAAACATCGATCAAGATCATGACTGCGCATGCTCAAGTTTGTAGCAGAGGGTAAACACAGAGTAATAGCACAAGAAGCTACAACAGCGACCAACAAGTGGGTTCATTAAAATCTATTGTAAAAATGTCTTGAATTCGGGAACCGAACGCTGCTGTATAATATTGTGTAGAAACACCTCCTTTGAACGGGAAATTGCACCTATATATTAGATAACATAGTAACGTAACGTTATCCCAGGGCTAATTAACAAATATCGGCGTTCTCTGTATGTTTAGATTAAAACATTCACGGCTCCAGCCACAGCGAGCATCAGTCAGTCTTAACCTTCATCTCAGCTGCATTTCAGACAATGGGTTATACATGAGTTATAATGGGTTATAATTAGCAAATCCATCCACGTTACAGTGACGTTAAACTTACCGGTAAATACTGTAAACATACCAAGGTGTTGCCTGTAAACACGAACATTAATTGTTGCTGGAAGCTGCATTAAACTGTAATGTGTAACATTTCATTGGCTGTGACGTCGTAACCAGGACAGTTTGGTAGTGTTTGGCGTAAACTGGGACATTTCAGCGTCCCGAGGAACTTTGGTGGCATTTCATGCAAGAAATGCAGCTGAAGTGAAGACTGCTGAAGTGAAGACTGACTGACTGACTTTCTTACTCCATACTGCACGTACCTCTTCTCCGAGCTCTGCACCGGTCCTTTCGCCCGCGGACACTCGGGGCTACACGGAAGGACCCCCGAGCACATTTCGACAGTGAGTCCTGGTTTAGTCCATGGTTTAGTCCTGGTTTAGTTCTGGGTTAGCCCTGGGTTAGTCCTGAGTCCTTGTAGAATTGGTGTCTGACATCGTAAATCACGTGCGCGTTGTTTACATTGCTGTCTTGACTTTGGTTAAATTATTTTGAAAGGGTATCGGAAGTTTATTTTGACACCGCGTGTTTATTTCTTGTCTTTCCCCTGCTAAAAACCTTGGAGACGCGCCGTTGACGCTGCAAAATTAGAACTCCAACCCATCTCGAGCAGCGTGTCAGCGTCAGACGCTCGTTGGACGCGCGTGTGACACTGTCGGTGTACACGGTCAGACCGGTTAAAATGGAGTTCTAAAGCAGCGCGTCTGCGCTTACGCGCCGTTGCGCTTTGGTGTGAATTGGGGGTAACAGCTACCAAGGGATAGACCGAGAGCGTCAAGATGCCATTCCCATATGTCAACAGTTAAAACATGCAGAAACGGTCGAAAGTACCAAATAAAGGTGCACTGTGTACCTTTTCTGGTGGGGGGTCTGCCACTTTTTGTCACTATAGAAATGTTTTTTTGTTTTGTTTTGTTTTTTGCATTTCCTTGAACGTCCCACGCAGCATTTTTATTCATTTACATATTGGTGAAAAATACCTTGAAAATCATGCACTGGTCACGTGAGCAGGCTTGCCTATCCACAAATCTGACTTTTAACTTGACCTCTGAAATAGATTAGTTTAATCAAGTAAAAATAAATTCAAATAATGATTTTTTTTTAAATTTAGAATTTATTATTACCATTTATAGTTTTTACTCTTTGTTATTATATTATATTATGACGAGTGAGCTACTGTGTCCGAATAATTTCCCTGTGGATCAATAAAGTTTGACTAAATCTAACTGAAGCATATAAAGCAAAGGAAAAGTTACTTGGTGTACAAATTAGAATTTTTCGTTTGCTTCTCGGTGTACCTTTAATATCACTGACTATTACTAACCTGTTCTATATACCCAGGTAGGCTTAAATGATGCAAAAAGTAAATAGTACAAATTAGAAAAAATAGAATAGCAAAAATAGACATCAAAATAGATAACTACATTGTAATACTTGCTTGTTTATTCGTTTGCAGCAGTGAGTTGCAGGGCTGTCGAATAACCACCAGGTGTCGCACTTTTCCACAGAACTCACAGTTGTGCTGAGGAAAAACTCCTCAACTCTTCCTATGGGGAAAACAGGACGGCTTCCGAGAAGTGTCAGCACATGTGGGTCTTTTGAGGACAAGAAGCAAAGCCTGGAAAACACCAGACTCAAACCCTAAGACAATTTACATACATTCACTGTCGATTGTTACTTTTTATGGTTTAATATTTTGCTTATTAACTGTGACAATTAGCTCCAGACAGGATCTATCTGGTGAAATATGATATCGCCATAGAACATCTTGACACGTTGAGGTCTACAAGCAGTTTAAAGACCTATGATATATGATGTGCCAAATGCGCTCTTGAATTTCCCAACACTATTTCTGCCATGCCTTTTCCATAGATATTGCTATTAAAAGATTGACAGATTGAATAAAGCCTGCGTTTGTTTGGGGACCATTCCAGGCCAATGCACTGGTTATATTTTGAGTTGACCTACAATACAAAAACAACAGTTTTGGTTTGCACTGAAATGGCCTTTTTGGGGTCTTCCTCGGTAAATATCAAAACGTGTACTAAAAATGAAACTGTATTTCGAGGATCAATGGGTATTTTTATGTATTAGCTTGAAAAAAGTGACCATAAAGTGTATTTTATTAGATCTGCAGGTATTGTGAATGGTGAATACGTGGATAGTACTTTTGTCCCCCTTGCAAGATTATATTGCAATAGCCCATGTGTCTGGAGCAGATGATCAGTTAATTTGCAAAACAAGTAAGTGCAATTTGAAAAACTCATTCAAGTCTTGAAGTTTACTCTTAGTATAGTAATATTTTCAAAGCTAAATTTATTTTACTGTTATCAAAATGTTATCCTTTCCCTTCTTGATAAAATCCACTATACATTATTGTCATTGCTACTATCTGTAGAAGATGGTAACAGAAAGAACAAACGCTTTTGGAAACCTTTGGCAATTTTTCAAAAATGAGATATTGGTTTTTGCTTTTGAACTCTTCATATACACAATAGGTAATGATTTTTTTTTTTTTTTTCATAATTCCATATATGCATTTTAAATTAATGGGCTAGTATTAGTTGCAATAATTGACATAAAAATGGAAAAGAATAAATAAACAAGTTCTGTGTATCCTCTATCCACGTGGGCTACATAAAAATCTCTCTAGAGTCAGATTCTTAAAATGTATGATAGCTGTCAGTACATTTGACTTAATCTTGGACCCCGCGGCCTATGTAAACAACCCAGGGCCATTCATGCTCTCGTAGTAGAGTGGGTGGTATGCGGGCAGCACGCCCCCTATGTCCTCAAATGGGACACCACGTGATACCGTCCGGACTTGACTGGCTCGTGAGAGGGAG